>NC_133130.1:129269975-129439975 GCF_048418815.1 Hemitrygon akajei | reverse complement strand
CAACCAATGTACAAAAGAAGACAAATTCTGCAAATAAAATAATACTGAGAACATGAGTTGTAAAGAGTCCTTGAAAGTAGAGAATGGTGCCAGAACTCGAGGGCCTGAGTTAACTTGAGAGGTTGGACAGGCTTGGACTTTACCTGTTGGGGAGTAGGAGGGGTGACTTTATAGAGGTGTATAAAACCTCGAGGGGTACACGTGTTATATCGTGGGTTCCGATGGCTGGGGTTCTCAGCACTTTTGTGCAATGTGTCAAAAACTCAAACTTACCAAAATTAGCAAAAGCAGCAAAGAGGAAACTGCAAATATTTACAAAAAGATATCAGAATCAGGTTTAATATCATTGGCATATGTCATGTAAGTTGTTAACTTTGCGGCAGCTGTACAATGAATTACAATATACTGTAGAAAATAAAACTGAATTACAGTAAGTTTATACATGTGTGTCAAATAGTTAAATTAAACAAGTAGTGCAAAAATAGAAATAAAGTTATAAAGTAGTGAGCTAGTGTTCATGGGTTCAATGTCCATTCAGAAATCAGATGGTGGAGGGAAGAAGCTGTTCCTGAATCGCTGAGTGTGTATCTTCAGTCTCCTGTACCTCCTCCCTGATGGCAGAGGGGAAGAAGCTGTTCCTGAATCGCTGAGTGTGTGTCTTCAGGCTCCTGTACCTCCTCCCTGATGGCAGAGGGGAAGAAGCTGTTCCTGAATCATTGAGTGTGTGTCTTCAGGCTCCTGTACCTCCTCCCTGATGGCAGAGGGGAAGAAGCTGTTCCTGAATCGCTGAGTGTGTATCTTCAGTCTCCTGTACCCCCTCCCTGATGGCAGAGGGGAAGAAGCTGTTCCTGAATCGCTGAGTGTGTGTCTTCAGGCTCCTGTACCTCCTCCCAGACAGTAACAATGAGAAGAGGACATGTCCTGGCGATGGGGGTCCTTAATGATGGACACTGACTTTTTGAGGCATCACTCCTTGAAGGTGTCCTGGATACTGTGGAGGCTAGAGACCATGATGGAGCTGACTAGGTTTACAACTCTCTATACTTTGTTCCTGTGCAGTAGCTCCCTCCCTCCACACCACCAATACCAGACGGTGATGCAGCCTGTCAGAATGCTCTTCATGGTACATCTGTAGAAGCTTTTGAGTCTTTTAGGTGACAAACCAGATCGCCCCAAACTCATAATATACTGTAGATGCTGTCTCGCCTTCTTTATAGCTGCATCAATGTGTTGTGACCAGGTTAGATCCTCAGAGATATTGACACCCAGGAACTTGTAGTTGCTCACTCTCTCCACCTCTGACCCCTCTATGAAGATCGGTTTTTGTTCCCTCGGTCTACCCTTTCTGAAATCGACAATCAGTTTTTTGGTCTTCCTGATGTTGAGTGCAAGGCTGTTGCTGTGACACTACTCAACCAGCTGAGATATCTCGCTCCTGTACCCCCTCTCGTCTCCATCTGAGATTCTGCCAACAATGGTTGTACCATCAGCAAATGTATAGATGGTATTTGACCTGTGCCTGGGCACAGTCATGAGTGTATAGAGAGTAGAGCAGTGGGTTAAGCACACAACCCTGTGTTGTGCCAGTGTTGATCGTCTGCAAGGATGATTATCACCAATCCACACAGATTGTGGTCTACTGGTTAGGAAGTCGAGGATCCAGTTGCAGAGCGAGATACAGAAGCCCAGGTTCTGGAGCTTTCTAATCAGGACTTAGGAATGGTGGTGTTATGTGGATAGTCAATATACAGCATCCTAATCCAAGGCCACGTGGAGAGCCAATGAGATTGTGTCTGCTTTAGACCTATTGTGGCAATAGGCAAATTGCAGATATTTTGCCAGAAAACACAATTATTACAATGTATTATGCCCAGTGTGTCAATCTCTCTCCTCTACCGAGAGCAATCTGCCCTGTATTTTTAGGCACTAGGGCATACCATTACCCACAAAGTTAACTTAAAATTACACATGAGTGCTGCACCCCACAATGCAGTGCAATCATATTACAAAATAAACAGTATCTGCCTTAAGTACAGTGTGCAAACAATATATACACATTTACATATCCCCATGATTAAAGAAATGGCATATTTCACCATGACTGGCAGGACAGGCACCATAAAGCCACCCCGAGTGTGTCAGCTCGATTAGGACCCATAATGAGAATGTACCTAGCTGACCAGTGGTCCCAGGTTCGAATCCGGCCGGCTCCTTGCACGCTTTCCATCCGCACTGGGTCGAGTGATGAGCTATAGCCACTCAGCCGCGTAAAAACAAAGGCGCTGGAGAAACGGTAAGGTTGCCACAAGGCACGGAGAGGAACCACAGTGAGAATATACCGGGGGGTGGGGGAAGATATCGAAGAGCACACACCCAACATGGTGCTGGCAGAATGGCAAGGCGATGTTTGTGTGCGTGAATGCGCGACTGGACAGAGCGTGTTACCGAGAGCTCTCCGTCACACTGATAAGGCGGATGCAGTCTTTCCATCAGCAAAAGGGAACTAAAATCTCGGGGGCATAAGCAAAAGAATTTAAAGGGACCTTCTTTGTATTTATTTTTTTCTACAGTAAGGCCCTTCGAGCCGTGCTTTCCCAGCAGTCCCCCGATTTAATGCTGGCCAAATCACGGGACATTTTACAATGATCAATTAGCCACAGCACCCGGAGGAAACCCATGTGGTCACAGGGAAAAAGTACAAACTCCTCACTGGCAGCAGTGAGAATTGAACCCCGGTTGCCTGTACTGTAAACTGTTGTGCTAACCTCTGTGCTACCATGCCACCCTTTCTGTGCCTTGTGGATTCAGGCGCTTATCTGAGGGAGCGGCTTTGAAGAGTATAAACACGACCAGGGAAGTGTAAAAGCCATGAAGTGTTGGAAGGTTGGAGATTCTCATCAGATCAGTTGGTGTCTGCAGACACATACGGCCTCTGACAATGCCACAGTGCGCTCGAGCATCCAAACAGCTGACTGGCTGTGGAAGGAGCTGGATGAACAGGCTTAAAGATTAGCTTTATTTATACGTTGAACATTTCTACAGATGTGCCACAGGTACTGTTCGAACTGGCTGCACCACTCTCTGGTACGGAGATGGGGTGGGGGACCACCGCACAGGATTGAAATACGCCACAGATAGTCGTAAACTCAGTCGGCTCCACCACGAGCCTCTCCAGCATCCGGTCCTCAGCGAAGGACGCCGTCCTTCTGAGCATCGCCTTTCGATGATGAGCCGGGCGGACAGGGTAACATTATCTAGTGTGTGGATACAGGAAGGACAGCAATGTTTGTGGGCAAGGACACCTGGTGAACTCGTGTGTTAAGTGATCTTCAAATATCACAAATGGTCACGGCACATTAGCATGGAGAAATAATCAGGCCTTTTTAACAGAGCATCATCAATCTGAGTGACTTTGAACTGGGATTTTGACAAGCTACTGGCATTGAGTTCTTTGAAAGAACTGCTCATGGGGCTAAGGAACAAAAACTGGCCTTTATAGAGATGAGAAATACTAACAGGGTCAGACCCTTCGACACCTGGTGCCTGTTCAACCACCCAGTGGTACCATTTAATATCAGAGATTGTACAGAGTATTCAACCTGCTGCTCGCGGACATCCACCAAACAGATGAAAAGCCCCAAAGAATGAATGACAGAAAAACATTAGAACCCGAAAGCCCCTCTCCCCCCACTTATTCCAGCATGAAGCATCAGAAATCCCACCAGCCAACAGCAAAGCCCCAGAGAGAGACCGTGGTCTACAGTCTATTAAAAATTATTGTTGGTTCCAACAGTGACATCCCTCAGGCTCTCTCTCAATAACAGGGGAGAGAGGGGGATCACTCCTTCCACAGCGAGAGGGGGACACGAACCGTCCCTGTTACAGTCTGTCTGCTTTATTTCGAGTTGCCCCCGACTCGAGAATCAGCAGCAGACTCTCACTCACCACCGAGGGAGAGGGAGCGAGCGATCAGCCGTGTGCGGAGGGCTCCGACAGCCGACCTCGCTGTCTCGGTGAACCGACTCCCCACGACGATTCAGATCACCGGTGAGAAATCAGGGCCACACCGCGAAGATGCTGCCGGAGCTATCAAAAATGCAGCAAGTCAGCGAACTCCGACAGCGGGAACCCGCCATCGTGAAGAACTGCAGTTTGAGCGCGCAGTAGTCTGACAGGGCCCCGGCCATCTTGAAAAGGAAGAAAGAGGCATTAGAGAGAAGTATGTAAACTGTTTCACCCTCTGGCGCCATCATTAGCTCTGTTAGCCTACCTCAGCATGTCCCCCTGCCTCCCCAGCTATGCGAGGTATCTGAATGAGGTTTATTATCACTGACATACAGCATTGTGCAAAAGTCTTAGACACATATATAGATAGAGCGCTGAAGACTTTTGCACAGTACTGTATCTGTCAACGTGTGGAGCGAGTTAGTAAATCTGTTGGGATCAAATGATGTTGGGAATGTTGAGGGCGGGGTGCCGTTGGTGGGGTGTGGGACAGGGGGCAGAGAAGGAGTTTCAGTGGAGGGGGAGGGTGGTGGCGTGACTGCAGACACACCCACCCCTAAGACACCAGGCAAGGTCATTTGATGCCAAACAATTGGTGTATTGATCATTACAGAATGTCTCTCTGGTGCTTCCCACTCCCTCCCCTCTCCCTTCCCCTTTTCCCAACCATGATTCCCCTCTCCCTGCCCCCTTCCCACTCTCAGTCCACAATAGAGTCCCATATCAGAATCAGGTTTATCATCACTCACATACTGATGCACCATCAATAACTCTCTGAGACGTGAGGCGAGATATCAGCTTTTATTGGCTGGAAGAAAGAACAAGCAGCAAATGACCACCACACTGCATCCTGGAGACTGAGGGAGGGGCTGTGTCTCCAATTGCCTTTATACCAGGGTCAGTGGGAGGGGCCACAGGAGCAGTCAGCAGGGGGGGGGGGTGTCCAGACAGGTATATGTAGTTCACCACACTCCCCCTCTCTCTCCCTCCCTCTCCCCTCTCTCTCTGTTTCTCTCACCTTTATACCGGGGTCTGTGGGAGGAGCCACAGGAGCAGTCAGCGGGGGGGGGAGGGGGGGTGTCCAGACAGGTATATGTAGTTCACCACACTCCCCCTCTCTCTCCCTCCCTCTCCCCTCTCTCTCTGTTTCTCTCGCCTTTATACCGGGGTCCGTGGGAGGAGCCACAGGAGGAGTCAGCGGGGGTCTGTGGGAGGAGCCACAGGAGCAGTCAGCAGGGGGTCTGTGGGAGGGGCCACAGGAGCTGTCAGCAGGGTCTGTGGGAGGAGCCACAGGAGGAGTCAGCAGGGGGTCAGTGGGAGGAGCCACAGGAGCAGTCAGCAGGGGTCTGTGGGAGGAGCCACAGGAGCAGTCAGCAGGGGGTCTGTGGGAGGAGCCACAGGAGCAGTCAGCAGGGGGTCTGTGGGAGGGGCCACAGGAGCTGTCAGCAGGGGGTCTGTGGGAGGAGCCACAGGAGCAGTCAGCAGGGGGTCTGTGGGAGGGGCCACAGGAGCTGTCAGCAGGGTCTGTGGGAGGAGCCACAGGAGGAGTCAGCAGGGGGTCAGTGGGAGGAGCCACAGGAGCAGTCAGCAGGGGTCTGTGGGAGGAGCCACAGGAGCAGTCAGCAGGGGGTCTGTGGGAGGAGCCACAGGAGCAGTCAGCAGGGGGTCTGTGGGAGGGGCCACAGGAGCTGTCAGCAGGGGGTCTGTGGGAGGAGCCACAGTCAGCAGTCAGCAGGGGGTCTGTGGGAGGAGCCACAGGAGCAGTCAGCAGGGGGTCTGTGGGAGGGGCCACAGGAGCTGTCAGCAGGGTCTGTGGGAGGAGCCACAGGAGGAGTCAGCAGGGGGTCAGTGGGAGGAGCCACAGGAGCAGTCAGCAGGGGTCTGTGGGAGGAGCCACAGGAGCAGTCAGCAGGGGGTCTGTGGGAGGAGCCACAGGAGCAGTCAGCAGGGGGTCTGTGGGAGGGGCCACAGGAGCTGTCAGCAGGGTCTGTGGGAGGAGCCACAGGAGGAGTCAGCAGGGGGTCAGTGGGAGGAGCCACAGGAGCAGTCAGCAGGGGGTCAGTGGGAGGAGCCACAGGAGCAGTCAGCGGGGGGTCTGTGGGAGGAGCCACAGGAGGAGTCAGCGGGGGGGTCTGTGGGAGGGGCCACAGGAGCAGTCAGCAGGGGGTCTGTGGGAGGGGCCACAGGAGCAGTCAGCGGGGGGTCTGTGGGAGGGGCCACAGGAGCAGTCAGCAGGGGGTCTGTGGGAGGGGCCACAGGAGCAGTCAGCAGGGGGTCTGTGGGAGGAGCCACAGGAGCAGTCAGCAGGGGGGGGGGGGAGGGGGGGTGTCCAGACAGGTATATGTAGTTCACCACACTCCCCCTCCCTCCCCCTCCCTCTCCCCTCTCTCTCTGTTTCTCTCGCCTTTATACCGGGGTCTGTGGGAGGAGCCACAGGAGCAGTCAGCGGTGGGGGGTGGGGGGGGTGTCCAGACAGGTATATGTAGTTCACCACACTCCCCCTCTCTCTCCCTCCCTCTCTCCCCTCTCTCTCTGTTTCTCTCGCCTTTATACCGGGGTCCATGGGAGGAGCCACAGGAGCAGTCAGCGGGGGGAGTGTGTCCGGACAGGTATATGTAGTTCACCACACATACGTCATGAAATCTGTTTTTTTTGTGGCAGCAGTACAGTGTAATACATAAAATTACTACAGTACTGTGCAAAGCACAGCAGAGAATGGTATGAAAAACATGAACATCCAGCGAGCGGTTGTTCTGTCGGTGAAAACGGCGTGTTAACGAGAGAGAGGTCAGAGGAGAATGGCCAGACCGGTTCAGGCTGACAGGAAGGTGACAGTAACTCAAATAGCCACACGTTACAACAGTGGTGTGCAGAGGAGTATCTCTGATCACAGAACACATCGAACCATGAAGTGGGTGAGCTACAGCAGCAGAAGACCACAAACACATTCTCAGTGACCGCTACTGTCCCCTGGTACGATCAGACAGCTTGCTGACCACTCAGTTTGCCTCCGAACATCCTTATCGCCCGGCCACACCACACTTTCTCCATAACAGAATCCGAATCTGCGGTGTATGTTGTGAGATTTGTTGTCTTTGTGGGAGAAGTACGATGCAATGCATGATAAATATAGAAATAAGCTGTATTACAGTAATATATACAGTATATATATATATATATATATATATATGATGGTTACATTAAAATAAATAGTGCAAAAATAGAAATAAAAAAATAGTGAGATAGTGTTCATGGGTTCAATGTTCCATTCAGAAATCAGATGGCAGAGGGGAAGAAGCTGTTTCTGAATCATTGAGTGTGTGTCTTCAGGCTCCTGTACCTCCTCCCTGATGGCAGAGGGGAAGAAGCTGTTCCTGAATCATTGAGTGTGTGTCTTCAGGCTCCTGTACCTCCTCCCTGATGGCAGAGGGGAAGAAGCTGTTCCTGAATCGCTGAGTGTGTGTCTTCAGGCTCCTGTACCTCCTCCCTGATGGCAGAGGGGAAGAAGCTGTTCCTGAATCATTGAGTGTGTGTCTTCAGGCTCCTGTACCTCCTCCCTGATGGCAGAGGGGAAGAAGCTGTTCCTGAATCACTGAGTGTGTGTCTTCAGACTCCTGTACCTCCTCCCTGATGGTAGCAATGAGAAGAGGGCATGTCCTGGGTGGTGAGGGTTCTTAATGATGGATGCCCCTTTTTGAGGCATCGCTCCTTGAAGATGTCTGGGATACCATGAAAGCTAGAGCCCATGATGGAGCTGACTAAGTTTACAACTCTCTGCAGTTTATTTAAATCCTGTGCAGTAGCCTCCACCCTCCACCCCCCCATACCAGACGGTGATGCAGCCAGTCAGAACGCTCTCCACAGTACATCTACAGAAATTTTCAAGTGTTTTAGGTGACAAACCAAATCTCCTCAAACTTCTAATGAAATATAGCCACTGTTTTGCCTTCTTTGTAGCTGACTCGATATGTTGGGACCAGGTTAGGTCCTCAGAGATACTGACAGCCAGGAACTTGAAATTGCTCACTCTCTCCACCTCTGATCCCTCGCTGAGGATTAGTTTGCAAAGCTGTAACCCTTATTCTGCATTCTGTTTTTGTTTTACCTTGTTCTACCTCGATACACTGCGTAATTAATTGATCTGTAGGAGCAGTATGCAAAACAGGTTTTTCGCTGTACCTCGACACATGTGACAATAACAATCCAATTTAACAATTAATTTAACTTAATCAAATCTCTCCTCGGCCTCCACTGTAGCATAGCAAACAATCGCTAGCACTTAATCATTCCTGCCGTAGTGATTTTTCATTGCCGGTGATAACCTCATAAATCTCTCTCTGTACCCTCTCCAGTGCAGTCATATCTTTCCTGAGTTGTTCATGAATGAAATTAAAATCACATCAAAAGCTTCAACAGTTGATATTGTGCACAAAGCACAGTCATAAAAGTAAAAGGGACTGTGCTGTGAGATCTTATTTATTTATTTAGAGATACAGCATAGAGCTGGCCATAAGACATAGGAGCTGAATTAGGCCATCTGGCCCATCGAGTCCGCTCTGCCATTCAATCTCAGCTGATCTTTTTTTTATCCCCTCCTCAGCCCCACGTCCCAGCGTTTCCCCCATAACCTTAGATGCCATGGCCATCAATCTCCGCCTTAAATACGCCCAGTGACTTGGCCTCCACAGCCGCCTGTGGGAACAAATCCCCCAAATTCATCACCCTCTGGCTAAAGAAATTTCTCCGCTTCTCTGTTTTAAATGGATGCCCCTCTTTCCGGAGGTTCTGCCCTCTTGTTCTGGACTCTCCCACCATGGGAAACATCCTTTCCACATCTACTCTGTCTGGGCCTTTCAACATTTGAAAGGTTTCAATGAGATCTCCCTCTCATTCTTCTAAATTCCAGCGAGTACAGACCCAGAGCCATCAAATGTTCCTCATATGATAAGCCTTTCATTCCTGAAATCATCCTTGGGAACCTCCTGTGAATCCTTTCCAATGCCGGCACATCTTTTCTTAGATAAGCAGTCCAAAGCTCTTCACAACACTCAGCATCACATCCCTGATGACAACAGGTTCGTCAGGCAAGATTTTCCCTTAAGGAAACCATGCTGACTTTGTCCTACCTTGTCCTGTGTCAATAAGTATTCCATAACCTCATCCTTAACAATTGACTCCAACATCTTCCCAATCACTGAGGTCAGGCTAACTGCTCTACGATTTCTTTTCTGTTGCCTTCCTCCTTTCTTGAAGGGTGGGGTGATATTTTCAATTTTCCAATCCTCCAGAACCATGCTAGTGTCCAATGATTTTTGAAAGATCATTACAAAGCCTCCACAATCTCTACCGCTACCTCCTTCAGAACCCTAGGGTACAGTTCATCTGGTTTGGGTGACTTATGTACCTTTAGGTCTGTCAGCTTTTTGAGCACCTTCTCTCTTGTAATAGTAACTGCACCCACTTCTCTTCCTTCACAAACTACATCAGGCATACTGCTAGTGTCTTCCACAGTGAAGATACTCATTTAGTTCATCTGCCTCTCCTTGGCCTCTGTTGTTATTTTTCTGGTCTCATTTTCTAGAGGTCCTATATCCACTCTCATCTCTCCTTTGTTTTTAATATAGTTGAAAAAGCTTTTTCTGTTGTTACGTACCCCGTAACTGGGTGTCAGACCAGCAGAGAAAGAAGAATCCGTTGGAGTCTGGTGGTACCAAACTAAAGGTGTTTATTAGTAAACTACACAATACAATATCAAAAATGCAAATATACATATAAAACAAGTTAGCAGTAATAAACCTAAAAGTGTAGGAATAATAATAATCAATAATAAACAAGCTCTATCGATGTCTAGGGGTAAATGAATTGTCATAGGAAAGTATAGAGTTCAGTTCATAAATGCTGATGTAGTTATGGTTGTTGTATTGAAATCGTTGGAGAGAGAGAGAGAGAGAGCGAGTGAGATGTAACAGCTACAGCTGCGGCAGGCAAACCTTTTGTGGCTTTCTTAATCCGTCGTGTCGTTGCGGCCATTCAGTTATGACCCCTCTGGTCTTCAGCTAGACCGTTCTTCTGTGGTGGGCTCGTCACTCTGGCATGAGTGGACACACACACACAAGTCCCCACCGGCCCTGCTGTAACATTGTGAGTTTTACTGACTGATCTCCTGGTTCGGTCTTCGAAGCCCCCACCTTTCTGTGGGTTCCCAACACTCAATCAGTGTCCACTGGTGTGTCTGAAGGGTGTCTCTCCAGACTTGTCTTTTATCCCCACTCACGGGTCTCAGCTATCCATCAACTCTGAATGACTGTGTCCATCAAATCAGACCACTCCTGCTATCTCCTGGGGAATGTTAACGAGCAAAGTACAGTCCTTGTAGTAGAAAGTAAATAATCCAGGAAGAGTCATAATACAGTAAATCAACAGTCTCTCTCCCCCTCTTATCTGTAGCAGATGTTCTTGCCTGGGCTTTATCTCTCTCTCTCAATAGCAGCATAGCAACAGCAATAGGTCATGGTTCTCGGGGGGTGGGGGGAATGGTTAACTCTGCACCCCATTGTCCATCAGGTCTGTCCATCACTCATAACACTATCACCTTGATATTGTTTGCTAGCTTGCTTTTATACTTCATCTTTTCCCTCTGGATGATTCTTTTAGTTGCTTTCTGTAAGCTACCTGCCTCCTGTAACTCTGATCGATGATCTCCTCACTCTCCCATACAAGCTGAAGGTCATCCAGCTGCTGCTGCAGATGCCTAACACGGTCTTCAGATAGACTTCATGAACATGGGGGTCTCTAGGTCTGTCAGGACACAATGCATGGAGAACACACAACGGCCATTTAAACTACATTTAGTAACTCTGACACAGTAAGAGATGTGTGGCCTCCGTCGGCCGTGGTCGACCATGGGTACTGTGCCTCTGGTAGTCACTGAAGCGAAGCTGAAGTGGCTTCTCCAGGGCAGAGTTGATACGGAGATCCGTCTGTTGCCCATGCAGTGGGACCCCCCTCTCCATGCTGACGACAGGTCCAAAGGAACGATGAAAGTCGATACAGTTTGGTGCCAGCAGCATCGCAGGAGTTGCCGTGCCGATGCTGGGTACAACAGTCAGCCGCCTTCGGGACTCCGACCCCGGATTTTTCCACAGGGCTTACTCCCAAAGCCTTTCCCATGAGCGGGTATAGCCGCAAGGCAGTGGAGGTTTGAAATTGGAGTTTTCCCTCTCCTAGATGAGCTACCATCCGTGGTTAACGAGCCCCATCTGCCCAGAGCAACTGGTTTTATTTAAGGCGCCAGTGGCCCGCCTTTGCCCCTTCTCCTGTCAGTGAGAACAGCTCCGCCGGGCATAAGAACTATGCCACACGTGAAGGCCAGGAGTTGGACTTGGTCATCAGACGCTGTTTGAGATGCACGTCATAAAGAGCATTTGTTTAGCAGTGGGAGCTCGTCCCCACTACCACCCTTTGGCTATGACTACCTTTGTAGCCACAGTAAGAGAAAAGGGAAACTTAACAGAAACTTACCAGGACAATTTACCCAGAGCCAAAGCCTGACCCTCCCACTCTCGCCACTGGCCCACTCCAGCAATGGCCGCTCCACCGGTCCATTCTGTACTTCATCTCCTCCTCTCTGCACTGCTCCCACTGGAGACTGGGCTGGCAGAATAGCACCGAACGCCCGCAGAACTCTCCTTTTAAATGAGTGTCGCCAACCTGCGAGTAACCTCCTCGCTGTGTGCTTCTCCCGCTGCCGAGAGGGCCAGGGAGGGGTGAGGGACAGGTGCCAGGGGCCGGGAGGGATGGCATGGGTGCAGACACACCCAGCTCTTGGAATCATTTGATTCTAATCAATTGGTGTATTGATCACTACAGAATGTCTCTCTGGTGCTTCCCGCTGCCTCCCCTCTCCCTTCCCCTTTTCCCAACCATGATTCCCCTCTCCCTGCCCCCTTCCCACTCTCAGTCCACAATAGAGACCCAGATCAGAATCAGGTTTGTCATCACTCACATATGTCATGAAATTTGTTTTTTTTGTGGCAGCAGTACAGTGCAAAACATAAAATTACTGCAGTACTGTGCAAAAGTCTTAGGCACTCTATCTATCTATCTATAGTATATCTATATATATCTATCTATCTATCTATATCTATATATATACGTGACCAAGACTTTTGCACAGTACTGTACACCCCTGGGCTTCACGTACCAAATCTCCGCGACCTCCTAATTAAAACTAGCTGCTGGCGTGCATCTCATTCGGGCTTTTCATGTCTTGCAACACACGACGCACATCAGTTTAAAATGAATTTTCCCCTTTGACTGTTGCTCAATGTTCTATGACCAAGTCGTTAACTGAACCCCTTGGAGATGAGAATTCTCTGCGGTATTTTCCAAGCTCTGTGTAATTTAATGCTCTTGAGAGCGCTGTTTTTCTGGCGACAGAAGAGATGCGGCAGAAGCTGAAACGTGCAGGAACTCAGCAGGCCAGGCAGCGTCTGCGGAAGGAAAACAGACAGTTGACGTGTTGTGTTTCATCAGGACCGGGAAGGAAGGTGGAGATAGCCAGTATAAAAAGGGTTGGGAGGGGAAGGGGTGGAGCAAGAGCTGGAGGGAGGTGATAGGTGGATCGAGGTGAGGGATGAGAGTGGGAATGGTGTAAGAAGCTGTGAGGTGATAGGTGGATCGAGGTGAGGGATGTGAGTGGGAATGGTGTAAGAAGCTGTGAGGTGATAGGTGGATCGAGGTGAGGGGTGAGTGTGGGAATGTTGTAAGAAGCTATGAGGTGATAGGTGGATCGAGGTGAGGGATGAGAGTGGGAACGGTGTGAGAAGCTGTGAGGTGATAGGTGGATCGAGGTGAGGGATGAGAGTGGGAATGGTGTGAGAAGCTGTGAGGTGATAGGTGGATCGAGGTGAGGGATGAGAGTGGGAACGGTGTGAGAAGCTGTGAGGTGATAGGTGGATCGAGGTGAGGGATGAGAGTGGGAACGGTGTGAGAAGCTGTGAGGTGATAGGTGGATCGAGGCGAGGGGTGTGAGTGGGAATGGTGTAAGAAGATGTGAGGTGATAGGTGGATCGAGGTGAGGGGTGAGAGTGGGAACGGTGTGAGAAGCTGTGAGGTGATAGGTGGATCGAGGCGAGGGGTGTGAGTGGCAATGTTGTGAGAAGCTGTGAGGTGATAGGTGGATCGAGGTGAGGAATGAGAGTGGGAACGGTGTAAGAAGCTGTGAGGTGATAGGTGGATCGAGGCGAGGGATGAGAGTGGGAATGGTGTAAGAAGCTGTGAGGTGATAGGTGGATCGAGGTGAGGGATGAGAGTGGGAATGTTGTAAGAAGCTGTGAGGTGATAGGTGGATCGAGGTGAGGGGTGAGAGTGGGAACGGTGTGAGAAGCTGTGAGGTGATAGGTGGATTGAGGTGAGGGGTGTGAGTGGGAACGGTGTAAGAAGCTGTGAGGTGATAGGTGGATCGAAGCGAGGGGTGTGAGTGGGAACGGTGTAAGAAGCTGTGAGGTGATAGGTGGATCGAGGTGAGGGATGAGAGTGGGAATGTTGTAAGAAGCTGTGAGGTGATAGGTGGATCGAGGTGAGGGGTGAGAGTGGGAACGGTGTGAGAAGCTGTGAGGTGATAGGTGGATCGAGGTGAGGGGTGAGAGTGGGAATGTTGTAAGAAGCTGTGAGGTGATAGGTGGATCGAGGTGAGGGGTGAGAGTGGGAACGGTGTGAGAAGCTGTGAGGTGATAGGTGGATTGAGGTGAGGGGTGTGAGTGGGAACGGTGTAAGAAGCTGTGAGGTGATAGGTGGATCGAGGCGAGGGGTGTGAGTGGGTATGTTGTAAGAAGCTGTGAGGTGATAGGTGGATCGAGGCGAGGGGTGTGAGTGGGAATGGTGTAAGAAGCTGTGAGGTGATAGGTGGATCGAAGCGAGGGGTGTGAGTGGGAATGTTGTAAGAAGCTGTGAGGTGATAGGTGGATCGAGGTGAGGGGTGAGAGTGGGAACGGTGTGAGAAGCTGTGAGGTGATAGGTGGATCGAGGTGAGGGGTGAGAGTGGGAACGGTGTGAGAAGCTGTGAGGTGATAGGTGGATCGAGGTGAGGGGTGAGAGTGGGAACGGTGTAAGAAGCTGTGAGGTGATAGGTGGATCGAGGCGAGGGGTGAGAGTGGGAATGTTGTAAGAAGCTGTGAGGTGATAGGTGGATCGAGGCGAGGGGTGAGAGTGGGAATGTTGTAAGAAGCTGTGAGGTGATAGGTGGATCGAGGCGAGGGGTGAGAGTGGGAATGTTGTAAGAAGCTGTGAGGTGATAGGTGGATCGAGGTGAGGGGTGTGAGTGGGAATGGTGTAAGAAGCTGTGAGGTGATAGGTGGATCGAGGCGAGGGGTGTGAGTGGGAACGGTGTAAGAAGCTGTGAGGTGATAGGTGGATCGAGGTGAGGGGTGAGAGTGGGAACGGTGTAAGAAGCTGTGAGGTGATAGGTGGATCGAGGCGAGGGGTGTGAGTGGGAATGGTGTAAGAAGCTGTGAGGTGATAGGTGGATCGAGGTGAGGGGTGAGAGTGGGAACGGTGTAAGAAGCTGTGAGGTGATAGGTGGATCGAGGTGAGGGGTGTGAGTGGGAATGGTGTAAGAAGCTGTGAGGTGATAGGTGGATCGAGGAGAGGGGTGAGAGTGGGAACGGTGTGAGAAGCTGTGAGGTGATAGGTGGATCGAGGTGAGGGATGAGAGTGGGAACGGTGTAAGAAGCTGTGAGGTGATAGGTGGATCGAGGTGAGGGGTGTGAGTGGGAACGGTGTAAGAAGCTGTGAGGTGATAGGTGGATCGAGGTGAGGGGTGTGAGTGGGAATGGTGTAAGAAGCTGTGAGGTGATAGGTGGATCGAGGTGAGGGATGAGAGTGGGAATGTTGTAAGAAGCTGTGAGGTGATAGGTGGATCGAGGTGAGGGGTGAGAGTGGGAACGGTGTGAGAAGCTGTGAGGTGATAGGTGGATCGAGGTGAGGGGTGTGAGTGGGAATGGTGTAAGAAGCTGTGAGGTGATAGGTGGATCGAGGTGAGGGATGAGAGTGGGAACGGTGTAAGAAGCTGTGAGGTGATAGGTGGATCGAGGAGAGGGGTGAGAGTGGGAACGGTGTAAGAAGCTGTGAGGTGATAGGTGGATCGAGGTGTGGGGTGTGAGTGGGAATGGTGTAAGAAGCTGTGAGGTGATAGGTGGATCGAGGTGAGGGGTGAGAGTGGGAATGTTGTAAGAAGCTGTGAGGTGATAGGTGGATCGAGGTGAGGGATGAGAGTGGGAACGGTGTAAGAAGCTGTGAGGTGATAGGTGGATCGAGGTGAGGGGTGAGAGTGGGAATGTTGTAAGAAGCTGTGAGGTGATAGGTGGATCGAGGTGAGGGGTGAGAGTGGGAATGTTGTAAGAAGCTGTGAGGTGATAGGTGGATCGAGGTGAGGGATGAGAGTGGGAATGTTGTAAGAAGCTGTGAGGTGATAGGTGGATCGAGGTGAGGGGTGAGAGTGGGAACGGTGTGAGAAGCTGTGAGGTGATAGGTGGATCGAGGTGAGGGGTGTGAGTGGGAATGGTGTAAGAAGCTGTGAGGTGATAGGTGGATCGAGGTGAGGGATGAGAGTGGGAACGGTGTAAGAAGCTGTGAGGTGATAGGTGGATCGAGGAGAGGGGTGAGAGTGGGAACGGTGTGAGAAGCTGTGAGGTGATAGGTGGATCGAGGCGAGGGGTGTGAGTGGGAATGTTGTAAGAAGCTGTGAGGTGATAGGTGGATCGAGGTGAGGGGTGTGAGTGGGAATGTTGTAAGAAGCTGTGAGGTGATAGGTGGATCGAGGCGAGGGGTGTGAGTGGGAATGGTGTAAGAAGCTGTGAGGTGATAGGTGGATCGAGGTGAGTGATGAGAGTGGGAATGGTGTAAGAAGCTGTGAGGTGATAGGTGGATCGAGGCGAGGGGTGTGAGTGGGAATGTTGTAAGAAGCTGTGAGGTGATAGGTGGATCGAGGCGAGGGGTGTGAGTGGGTATGTTGTAAGAAGCTGTGAGGTGATAGGTGGATCGAAGCGAGGGGTGTGAGTGGGAACGGTGTAAGAAGCTGTGAGGTGATAGGTGGATCGAGGCGAGGGGTGTGAGTGGGAATGTTGTAAGAAGCTGTGAGGTGATAGGTGGATCGAGGCGAGGGGTGTGAGTGGGAACGGTGTAAGAAGCTGTGAGGTGATAGGTGGATCGAGGCGAGGGATGTGAGTGGGAACGGTGTGAGAAGCTGTGAGGTGATAGGTGGATCGAGGCGAGGGGTGTGAGTGGGAATGTTGTAAGAAGCTGTGAGGTGATAGGTGGATCGAAGCGAGGGGTGTGAGTGGGAACGGTGTAAGAAGCTGTGAGGTGATAGGTGGATCGAGGCGAGGGGTGTGAGTGGGAATGTTGTAAGAAGCTGTGAGGTGATAGGTGGATCGAGGTGAGGGGTGTGAGTGGGAACGGTGTAAGAAGCTGTGAGGTGATAGGTGGATCGAGGTGAGGGGTGTGAGTGGGAACGGTGTAAGAAGCTGTGAGGTGATAGGTGGATCGAGGTGAGGGGTGTGAGTGGGAATGTTGTAAGAAGCTGTGAGGTGATAGGTGGATCGAGGCGAGGGGTGTGAGTGGGTATGTTGTAAGAAGCTGTGAGGTGATAGGTGGATCGAGGCGAGGGGTGTGAGTGGGAATGGTGTAAGAAGCTGTGAGGTGATAGGCGGATCGAGGTGAGGGATGAGAGTGGGAATGTTGTAAGAAGCTGTGAGGTGATAGGTGGATCGAGGCGAGGGGTGAGAGTGGGAACGGTGTAAGAAGCTGTGAGGTGATAGGTGGATCGAGGTGAGGGATGTGAGTGGGAATGGTGTAAGAAGCTATGAGGTGATAGGTGGATCGAGGCGAGGGGTGAGAGTGGGAACGGTGTAAGAAGCTGTGAGGTGATAGGTGGATCGAGGCGAGGGGTGAGAGTGGGAATGGTGTAAGAAGGTAGGTGGATGGAGGTGACACAAACAACAAACAAATCACGCAAACAACAAGAACATCAACCCCCCCAGTGCAAAAAGATCGTGCAAATGCAACCAGAACATCAAACCCCTCCCCCCGTGCAAAAGAGACAAACAAATCGCTCAGACGGTAACAAGAAAGAACAGGTGATAGGAGATCAGATTCCTATTCCTTTCGGTCTGTTGCTTCACTCAGATTGACGGACTGATAGCAGAGTGAGGCCATTCAGCCCATTGTCTTTATGTTTAATTTATGTTTTCCTTGTGAATGCAGGTCATACGATGTTATGTGCCTGGGATAATGCTACAAGTCAGTCTTACATCACATCAGTGCATGTCACAGACCCGACTGAACAGCACCAGGCATCCAAGTTTTGGCACTCTAATTCCCCGAGTACGGTTAGCTGCCGCTGTACCTTTAAGACTCAGACTGACAATTATTGCCTGACACATTCCTTCATGGAAAGTCTGTCCTTAAAGGCTTCGGCTGAGCACTCTGTGCTCAATCATAGGAGTCCCATTTCTAGTTGTGATCCCATCTTTGGATTTTTGTTTCTGACAGCTTGTTTATTTCGAGTCCCACTTACTACCGATTATGCCACTGACATTTAGGGCGGCAATGAAGCTCCTCCATATCTGGCGGTGTTCAGGGCTTCCTTCATCGTGTCAGTTGTTTCCTGTTGGTTGTGCAAATCCCGGGTGGAGACTCGGGAATACTATCACACGCAAATGTAGAAGGACTTTTCATGGCTGTTTCTGTAACAATTTTGTTTTATTGGTCAGGGTTGTTAGCCCTGAGCTGAACCCCCGAACCTGGACCACTCCTAGTCTGGTCTCTACCCTGTAACCTGTTTGGCCTGGATGACCCTAGCGAGAGCCAACACAGCTCTCCGGATCATTGAGGCACACAAGCCTCCA
Organism: Hemitrygon akajei; assembly: GCF_048418815.1. Lineage (NCBI taxonomy): Eukaryota > Metazoa > Chordata > Chondrichthyes > Myliobatiformes > Dasyatidae > Hemitrygon > Hemitrygon akajei. The sequence goes on along the minus strand of NC_133130.1, from coordinate 129,422,063 downwards.
AACCCTACGACAAGGTGTTGGTCCTCTTGGAGGATTTCAAGTCTGAGTCTGAGTTAATTCTAGACCTAACTCTGAATTTGAGTTCACCACCACCCATTACTCTCTCGTTACGGTGCAGAAATGAACTGGTGCAAACGATCGTAAACTTGATGCTTTCCAGTAATGGAGGAGTGTAGAACCAGACAGCAAAGCACAAGGAAATCAAAGGTTGCAGGGAGAAGGCAGAGAACTGAGATGAGAGGGAAAATAAATCAGCCATGATCGAATGGCAGAACAAACTCGATAGGCCGAATGGCCTAATTCTGCTCTCATGCTTTATGGACTTCGACTTTGTCTCTGTGCTGGCTCTTGGAAAGAGTTCTCTGCTCCTCCCCGGTCCTGCATGTGCTCGATTCCCTTTTCTCCTAACCTGTGGGTTGTGCACCCAGGCCCGGAATCATTCTGATGTCTCCCTCTTTCTGTGCATGGCAGGACACCTGCGATGATTGGCTGCTCGTTCGTGGTGGACCGGGAATATTTTGGTGAGATAGGTCTCCTCGACCCTGGGATGGAGATATACGGTGGAGAGAACATTGAACTGGGCATGAGGGTGAGTAAACAACGGCCGATTCCACTATCGGGTTCTATGTATTTACTTGCTGCCTGCTACTCCACTGGGGTTTGGAGAAGCTCCTCCATCTCTGGCCACGCTCAGGGCTTCCTTCGTCATGTCGGTAGCTCTGTTTTCACTACCGTCAGTCATGCGAATTCAGGTGGAGTCTCAGGAATACCGTCACACTCAGATGCAGAAGGATTCTTCACTGCTGTTTCCGCAACAATTCTGTTTTACCAGTCAGGGTTGTTAGCCCTGAGCTTAACTCCCGAACCTAGAGGACCAAGTGGATCACTCTCAGTCTGGTCTCCACACGTTGACCTGTTTGGCGTGGGTGACCCTACCAACAGCCAAAGCGTAAAGCACTGACTCCAGCCAACACAGCTCTCCGGGTCACTGAGGCACGCAAGCCTCCAAACCCTACGACAAGGTTGTGGTCCTCTTGGAGGATGTTTTATGTCCAATATGTTCAAAATTGCTGAGTAGAAGTTGATCCTTTGACTCATGTAGTGAAGAATAGCTGCCCTAGGATGCCCAACATCTGGTCATGAAAAGGCTGCAGTTCAAATATTCAAAGTTCAAAGGTAAATTCAATATCAAGCTACTTATATGTCATCATTCACTACCTTGAGATTCATTTTTTTCTTAACGCAATAGAATTTACAAAAAACCATAAATAATAAGGGTAGTGTGATGCAGATATCTCTCTACCAAAGGAGGTGTAAGGCACCCCTTCCCTCCACTAGCCTGCAGGTCACCCTTGGGCAAGGTGTAGCACCTGCTTAACCCCCTGATCAGGGTCACGTGAACCCAGGGGAGCAGGTGGTGGACGGTCGTTTGAGCAGCCGGTGCAGATCACAAGTCCTGGTCATGTGACCACTGACGCCAGGCAGAGTATTGATAATGGCTGGGGTCACCCGTCTTGTAAAGACACTGCCCAGAAGAAGACAGAGGCAAATCACTTTAGTGGGAAGATTTGCCAAGAACAACCATGGTCATGGACCATGATCGCCCACGCCATACGACACGGCACATAATGATGACAATGATAAATAACAAAGACTGATGAACAAACGATGTGCAAAAGAAAAATGGAGCAAATAATAACTAAATAAATAAATAACATTGAGGATGTGAGCTGTAGAGTCCCTGAAAGTGAGTCCATAGGGTGTGGAATCAGCTCCATGTTGTGGTGAGTGAAGTTACCCACCTGGTTCAAGAGCCCGTTGGTGGTTGGGTAATAATTGTTCCTGAACCTGGCAGTGGTTCTGCCACCTCCTTTTTGAAGGTGTTAGTGAGAGAGAGCATGGCCTGGATGGTGGAATCTGCTTTCTTGGAGATGTATTCAATAGAGGGGAAGGCTTTGTCTGTGATGGACAGAGCTGTATCCACCATCTTCTGTAGATTTTCCATTCGTGGGTGTTGTGTATTTAATATTTCAATATTATTTGACTAATCTTGTATATATAATGGTTGATCAAGCTTTCCTGGTCATTTAAATAATCCATTATATGTAAAAGTACGTTAATTGTATACGTCACCATGCTACCACGTGATAAAGAAAAGACAAAACTACACACAAATTTTCAGAGTCCCGTGTTTCCTCTGAATTAATTTAATATTTTGAAGTCACAAAAGGAAGCAGTGGGCATTGGTGTTCCATGATGCATCCAGTCAGGAAACTCTACACTGCAGGACACTGTCCAAGGATTAAGGGAATGTTTATAGGACAAGGATGATGACTAACTTTTTCGAACAGAGAATATTTTTTTAAAAGCCGTGAGGGAATGGGCCCTGCAGCTCACCGGCTCTGTGTTATCACGATACCAAATTGAATGAAATCTCAACCACTGGCATATGGTCTAAGTGGTCTCTGCTTACGCTTGCCAACACGTGCCAGGCACCGACCACTCTCTGTGTTAAAGAAGAAACTTGCTTCGCATATCTGCTTTATATTTCCCTCTCTCACTTTGAAGCACAGCTTTCCTCTATTTGACATTTCCTCCCCGGGGGAAAGATACAAGTTGTCTAACCTATCCAAGCCTGTCAGAATTTCTCTCACTTCTCCCATCAGCTTCCAACGCTGCAGAGAAAAGACCTAAGCTTGTCCCAGCTCTACTTTCACCTAACACTCTAATCCAGGCGACATCCTAGCAACACACACACAATGCTGGTGGAACACAGCAGGCCAGGCAGCATCTATAGGGAGAAGTACAGTCGACGTTTTGGGCCGAGACCCTTTGTCAGGACTCAGTAACATCCTAGTAAACCTCTTCTCAAGCCTCCATGTTCTTGCTATAGTGCAGCAACCAGAACTACATGAAATTCTCCCAAAGTTCAAAGTCCAAAATAAATGTATTATCTCAGTACCCACAGTACTGTGAAAATATATATGTATAGATATATCTTTTTGGTGGCAGCAGTACAGTGCAATACATAAAATTATTTTAGATCTGTGTAAAGGTCTTAGACACATATACATCACTGGGGTGCCTAAGACCTTGACAGTACTGTAGTAATTTTATGTATTGCACTGTACCGCTGTCCACACCCTTCCCGCAGTGCTCCACCTCGGCATTCCCAATATCCTCTTCTCCAGCCAGATCTACACACTTGCTCTCTGCTCCATGTTGATAAGTACAGTAATGAGCAGAAGTCTTAGGCACCCTAGCTATACAGTACAGTATATATCAGCTTAGACTTTTCCACTGTATTGTACATACTGTCACCACTAGGGGACACACTGAACAACTGCATATACACACTGTGACCACTAGGGGACACACTGAACAACTGCATATACATACTGTGACCACTAGGGGACACACTGAACAACTGCATATACACACTGTGACCACTAGGGGACACACTGAACAACTGCATATACACACTGTGACCACTAGGGGACACACTGAACAACTGCATATACATACTGTCACCACTAGGGGACACACTGAACAACTGCATATACACACTGTGACCACCAGGGGACACACTGAACAACTGCATATACAGACTGTGACCACTAGGGGACACACTGAACAACTGCATATACACACTGTCACCACCAGGGGACACACTGAACAACTGCATATACACACTGTGACCACTAGGGGACACACTGAACAACTGCATATACACACTGTGACCACTAGGGGACACACTGAACAACTGCATATACACACTGTGACCACTAGGGGACACACTGAACAACTGCATATACACACTGTGACCACTAGGGGACACACTGAACAACTGCATATACACACTGTCACCACTAGGGGACACACTGAACAACTGCATATACACACTGTGACCACTAGGGGACACACTGAACAACTGCATATACACACTGTCACCACTAGGGGACACACTGAACAACTGCATATACACACTATGACCACTAGGGGACACACTGAACAACTGCATATACACACTGTCACCACTAGGGGACACACTGAATAACTGCATATACATACTGTCACCACTAGGGGACACACTGAACAACTGCATATACACACTGTCACCACTAGGGGACACACTGAACAACTGCATATACACACTGTGACCACTAGGGGACACACTGAACAACTGCATATACACACTGTGAACACTAGGGGACACACTGAACAACTGCATATCCACACTGTCACCACTAGGGGACACACTGAACAACTGCATATACACACTATGACCACTAGGGGACACACTGAACAACTGCATATACACACTATCACCACTAGGGGACACACTGAATAACTGCATATACATACTGTCACCACTAGGGGACACACTGACCAACTGCATATACACACTGTCACCACTAGGGGACACACTGAACAACTGCATATACACACTGTGACCACTAGGGGACACACTGACCAACTGCATATACACACTGTGACCACTAGGGGACACACTGAACAACTGCATATACACACTGTGAACACTAGGGGACACACTGAACAACTGCATATCCACACTGTGACCACTAGGGGACACACTGAACAACTGCATATACACACTGTGACCACTAGGGGACACACTGAACAACTGCATATCCACACTGTGACCACTAGGGGACACACTGAACAACTGCATATCCACACTGTGACCACTAGGGACACACTGAACAACTGCATATACATACTGTGACCACTAGGGGACACACTGAACAACTGCATATACACACTGTGACCACTAGGGGACACACTGAACAACTGCATATACACACTGTGACCACTAGGGGACACACTGAACAACTGCATATACACACTGTGACCACTAGGGGACACACTGAACATCTGTATATACACACTGTGACCACTAGGGGACACACTGAACAACTGCATATACACTCTGTGACCACTAGGGGACACACTGAACAACTGCATATACACACTGTGACCACTAGGGACACACTGAACAACTGCATATCCACACTGTGACCACTAGGGACACACTGAACAACTGCATATACATACTGTGACCACTAGGGGACACACTGAACAACTGCATATCCACACTGTGACCACTAGGGGACACACTGAACAACTGCATATACACACTGTGACCACTAGGGGACACACTGAACAACTGCATATACACACTGTGACCACTAGGGGACACACTGAACATCTGTATATACATACTGTCACCACTAGGGGACACACTGACCAACTGCATATACACACTGTCACCACTAGGGGACACACTGAACAACTGCATATACACACTGTGACCACTAGGGGACACACTGAACAACTGCATATACACACTGTGACCACTAGGGGACACACTGAACAACTGCATATACACACTGTGAACACTAGGGGACACACTGAACAACTGCATATCCACACTGTGACCACTAGGGGACACACTGAACAACTGCATATACACACTGTGACCACTAGGGGACACACTGAACAACTGCATATCCACACTGTGACCACTAGGGGACACACTGAACAACTGCATATCCACACTGTGACCACTAGGGACACACTGAACAACTGCATATACATACTGTGACCACTAGGGGACACACTGAACAACTGCATATACACACTGTGACCACTAGGGGACACACTGAACAACTGCATATACACACTGTGACCACTAGGGGACACACTGAACAACTGCATATACACACTGTGACCACTAGGGGACACACTGAACATCTGTATATACACACTGTGACCACTAGGGGACACACTGAACAACTGCATATACACACTGTGACCACTAGGGGACACACTGAACAACTGCATATACACACTGTGACCACTAGGGACACACTGAACAACTGCATATTCACACTGTCACCACTAGGGGACACACTGAACAACTGCATATACACACTGTGACCACTAGGGGACACACTGAATAACTGCATATACACACTGTGACCACTAGGGGACACACTGAACAACTGCATATACATACTGTGACCAATAGGAAAGATGCTAAGCAGTTACATGTATTTAAGTAGTATGTAAAATACAAGCAAGCAATTAATTGTTAAACTGCAAAAAATAACAATATAAACAGTCTAATTCAACAACTGATCAGAAGTAATAGGTTGACAATGTATGAGTGTTACCAGAAACAGAATTCTCTTACTTGTATCATATTCCTTAAAACACAGCAGCTGTTCTACACATTCTGAAACAATCTAATTTTTTTTAAATGACCAAGATTTAATTTGCTTTGTGCTAATTAAATATTCATGTTTGTGTTACTGATTGACAGAAAAGCATTAAGACTTAATTGTTGTTCTAATGGTAATCAGTTAATTAGGGCTGTCCTATCTCACCCAGTTGGAATTAAATTGCCTTTTTATTAAATTTTGTCATTTGCAAATTGAAATTGCATTAACAGAGCCAACAGCTCAATATGATTGGCTATTTCTGTTTCTGTTTAGATATGAGATTTGCATTTTTAATTGAACCTCTTGCTTTCTGTTCAAGACCTTTACGGTTGCTCAGAGGGCTTTGACACCTGATGAGTGACTGCAGCACGAGGCAACAGTGTGGGAGTGACCCACCCACCCTGTGCTTGTGACCCAGGGGATTTAACCACGATCAGCACGAGGCAACAGTGTGGGAGTGACCCACCCACCCTGTGCTTGTGACCCAGTGGATTTAACCACCATCAGCACGAGGCAACAGTGTAGGAGTGACTCACCCACCCTGTGCTTGTGACCCAGGGGATTTCACCACGATCAGGACCTGGGAGGGTGGAATTTGTCAGATTCAGCTTTACTTATTCAAGATTCTTTGATGTCATTTCCAGTACCCGATCGTAAAGGAGAACAAGATAATTGTTAGTCCCGATCTGATGCATGAGAAAAAAAATAGTTGGATAAAGAACACAATAATAATAAGAACACAATAGTTCAAAAGCATAATAGTTAGATTTAATATCAGAGAATGTATCCAATATAGAACCTGAAATTCTTACTCTCTGCAGACATCTGTGAAACCCCCAAGGAGTGAATGACAGATAAAACAAAAGAACCCCAAAGCCCCCGCCCCCTCCCACACACAAGCAGCATTAACCCTCCCTTACCCTACCCACTTACTCTGGCATAAAGCATCAGCACTCCCACCACCCACCGTGCCAGCAACAGCAAAGCCCCCAAAGAGAGACCATGTCTACAGTCCGTCAAAGACATTCCAACATTCTCGACATCCCCCAGGCTCTCCCTATCTCCTGCTAACAGCAGGAAGGCAGATATCGCTCCTTTCTCAGTGAGAGGGGAGAGAAACAGTCACTATTTCAATGTTACAGTCAGTCTGAAGTGTTGCTTTTCATTTTGAGTTCCCCAGCTCAAGAATCGGCCGCAAACTCTCCCTCACTATCGAGAGAGACATCGATCACCGAGCGCAGAGCCCTCCGACAGCCGTCTCACTGTCTTGGATGTTCCAGCTCCCACTACATTTCAGTTTGTGACACCGCCAAGTATTCATGTCCACAGGGCTGCACGAGGCCCCAAAGGCACCCGACACAGGCCGAACCTGGACGTACGGAAATGCGGCAGATCAGCTGCTGTGCAGAACTACTGTAGATCAAGTTCCCGATAGGACCCCAGCCACCCTGGAAACAAAAATAGAGACATTAGAATAGGAAGAATTTAACTGTTTCGCTGATGAGCTGGGAGAAGTCAACCTCTGGCACCACCTTTAGCTCCGCCCAAACATAAATACGTAAAATAGTTTATATACATCGATTAATTGTATGTTTATAAAGTGACGCTAGGCACAGGAGTGTCTGTACATAAGGTGACTGACTTCTTTTTTTGTAATTTTTTTTATTGAAGTTCATCATCAAACAAACATTTCCATAAGATGTATTTCAGACATTGTACATATATATCATATAATACACACACACACACACACATTACATACACATATTCTCATTTTGGTGGGGAAAAAGGAGTAAGTGAGAGAATAAAGAATAACAACTAAGTAATATAAAATCCACATTATAATAAGTATTTCTCGTGATAGGTATATCACCATGTACTTTTGCTTCCGTTTAGGTTCTCAACATTTTTAAAGTTAGCCAAACCTTATGGCTCTTCTGAAGGGGGTGAGGACTGTCTTTGGGAAACTCCCGGTCTCTTCCTGATATGTTTCTCTCGGCCTCCTCCCGTCTCCTGCCTTCTCGATTCTCGCACTATTTCCCAAGCGGAGCGGGACAATTCCTCAGTCAGGCTTTCCTTCGTTTTGGTCATGCTGACGGGCAACCCTCTGGCCTTCATGTCTGTAGTCGCCTCTTCCACTGTCTGGTACAACCGCATCCCGTTGTTATAAAATACTCCAAGTTTAGCAGGGTATGGAGTTTGAAATCTAATCTTATTTTGCTTTAATACTCGCTTTACTTCAGAGTATTCTTTGCGTTTCTGCAGGACCGCGGGTGCGGGTAATCTTGGTCGAAATATATTAATTTATTGTCGAAAAACATTCTCTTCTTACCTCAGGCCCTTCGTAGAATCTCCGCCTTGGTGCTGTACCGAAGGAATTTAAATATTATTGAGCGTGGCTTTCTCTCCTGGGTAGGTTTTGAGACTAACGAGCGGTTGGCTCTTTCGACTTCCAGCTTCATAGCCGGGGGAAGATCCAGCGCGTCCCGCAGTAACTTTCCGACAAACTTTGTCATAGACGAGCCCTCCGCTCCTTCAGGAACGTTGTAGATTCTGATATTTTTCTGCCGTGATCTTCCCTCCAGGTCAAGCAGTTTACCTTCTTGGTGATGTATTATTTTTATTGTCTTGCTCAGTATCCGCTCAACGTTTTGAACGCGATCTTCCACCTTCTCAATGTGAGTCTCTGCCACTACTATTTTTTGATTGACGCTGGCGAGCTCTGACTTAATATCCCGGAGCTGCTGCTTTATATCTTTCTAGACCTCCATTATTTCTTTCAGGATTTCGAAGATATTCGCCGCTCCGCCTGAATGAGGCCCAGTAGCCACCTCACTCGCACGCGGTCGGGTCGGAGAGCCGCTCGCTGCACACCTCTCGGCCGCAGGCTCCGCAGTGTTGCTTTTTTTATTTCTGTTCCTTTTCCCCATTCTTGCCTCTCTTTTCAGTTCAAATATTTTTTGAAAAAAATTATATTTGATGGGATAATGGGGCTTAATATGCGTTTTTCCGGAGGAGCCTGTGACTTAAGCTGCCATTCTCGACGATGACGTCACCGGAACCCATCAGATGACTGATTTCCAACTGGCTGCGTCACCGTCTGATATGGGGTGGGGTTGATGGAGAACCACTTCACAGGGTTGAAATAAAAGTTGTGAACACACTAGCCTCCCCAGCATCCAAGATATCTTCAAGGAGCGATGCCTCAAAAAGGCAGCATCCATCATTAAGGAACCCCAACACCCAGGACGTGCCCTTTTCTCATTGTTACCATCAGGGAGGAGTCACAGGAGCCTGAAGACACACACTCAATGATTCAGGAACAGCTTCTTCCCCTCTGCCATCAGGGAGGAGGTACAGGAGCCTGAAGACACACACTCAATGATTCAGGAACAGCTTCTTCCCCTCTGCTATCAGGGAGGAGGTACAGGAGCCTGAAGACACACACTCAGTGATTCAGGAACAGCTTCTTCCCCTCTGCCATCAGGGAGGAGGTACAGGAGCCTGAAGACACACACTCAACGATCCAGGAACAGCTTCTTCCCCTCTGCCATCAGGGAGGAGTTACAGGAGCCTGAAGACACACACTCAGCGATTCAGGAACAGCTTCTTCCCCTCTGCCATCAGGGAGGAGGTACAGGAGCCTGAAGACACACACTCAACGATCCAGGAACAGCTTCTTCCCCTCTGCCATCAGGGAGGAGGTACAGGAGCCTGAAGACACACACTCAACGATCCAGGAACAGCTTCTTCCCCTCTGCCATCAGGAGGAGGTACAGGAGCCTGAAGACACACACTCAATGATTCAGGAACAGCTTCTTCCCCTCTGCCATCAGGAGGAGGTACAGGAGCCTGAAGACACACACTCAATGATTCAGGAACAGCTTCTTCCCCTCTGCCATCAGGGAGGAGGTACAGGAGCCTGAAGACACACACTCAATGATTCAGGAACAGCTTCTTCCCCTCTGCCATCAGGGGGAGGTACAGGAGCCTGAAGACACACACTCAATGATTCAGGAACAGCTTCTTCCCCTCTGCCATCAGGGAGGAGGTACAGGAGCCTGAAGACACACACTCAGTGATTCAGGAACAGCTTCTTCCCCTCTGCTATCAGGGAGGGGGTACAGGAGCCTGAAGACACACACTCAGCGATTCAGGAACAGCTTCTTCCCCTCTGCCATCAGGGGGAGGTACAGGAGCCTGAAGACACACACTCAATGATTCAGGAACAGCTTCTTCCCCTCTGCCATCAGTAGGAGGTACAGGAGCCTGAAGACACACACTCAATGATTCAGGAACAGCTTCTTCCCCTCTGCCATCAGGGAGGAGGTACAGGAGCCTGAAGACACACACTCAATGATTCAGGAACAGCTTCTTCCCCTCTGCCATCAGGGGGAGGTACAGGAGCCTGAAGACACACACTCAATGATTCAGGAACAGCTTCTTCCCCTCTGCCATCAGGGAGGAGGTACAGGAGCCTGAAGACACACACTCAGTGATTCAGGAACAGCTTCTTCCCCTCTGCTATCAGGGAGGGGGTACAGGAGCCTGAAGACACACACTCAGCGATTCAGGAACAGCTTCTTCCCCTCAGCCATCAGGGGGAGGTACAGGAGCCTGAAGACACACACTCAATGATTCAGGAACAGCTTCTTCCCCTCTGCTATCAGGGAGGAGGTACAGGAGCCTGAAGACACACACTCAGCGATTCAGGAACAACTTCTTCCCCTCTGCCATCCAATTTCTGAATGGACATTGAACCCATGAACACCACCTCAGTAACCTTTTTTTATTTCTGTTTATGCACTACTTATTTCATTTAACTTTTTAAATATATACACTTACTGTAATTTATAGTTTATTATTATTATGTATTGCATTGAACTGTTACCACAAAACAACAAATTTCACGACATATGCCAGTGATATTAAACCTGATTCTGATTGTGATTCTGACAGGAAATGATGAAGTAGTGGTGGTTGGGGGTGTGGAGGGGTGGGTTAGTGGGTGGAGGTGTTGATCAGCCTTACCGCTCGGGGAACGTAACTGCTTACGAGTCTGGTGGTCCTGGTGTGGATGCTACGCAGCCTCCTCTCTGAGGGGCGTGGGACAAACTGCCCATGAGCAGGGTGGGTGGGTATCACAAGCACATCGAAATATACACGCTGTTCGTGTTAAGAGCTGAAGGAGAGGCAGGGAGCCGTCCGCAAAGGTCTGTGGCACCAACATTGGATGCTGACAATGTTCAGCACTGAGGGCACACCATGAACTATTTCGTATTAAATGGCTTAGAAACAGCAGAAGCAGGTTCGGACAAGTAAAGGAAGTAAGAATGGGACAAAATGCAGGAGGGGCTCAGCAGGTCAGACAGTGAATTAATAAACTGTCAATGTTTCAGGCTGAGAGCCTTTACCAGGACTGGAAAGGGACGGGAAGATGCCAGGAAGTGAACTTCCCCTGGGTCCCCTCCTTCTTCCCTTTGTCCCATGATCCGCCATCCTATCCTATCAGATTCCTTCCTCTCCGGCCCGTTACCTTCCTAACTTCCACCTCCCAGCTTCTCACTTCAACCCACCCCCCTTCCCCCACCCACCTGGCTTCACCTTTAACCTTCTACCTCATCCTCCTTCCCTTCCCTCCCCACAACCTACTTATTTTTTTCGTAGGTCCCCCACCATTTTATGTGCGTGTTACACAAACACCAATTTTCAATGACTTGCAAGATGAAGGATAAGCACCCCATATTTAATCTGGGTACCCTCCAACCTAACAGCATGAGAAACAGATTCTTTAACTTTCCGTAGATCCCCCCCACCTCCACCCCACCACCTTTCTCTCTTTTTTCATTCCTCGCTCTGGTTTCCCTCTTCTCTTCTCCACCCCTGCCCATCACCTCTGCCTGGTGCCCCTCCTCCTTCCCCTGCCCATCACCTCCCCCTGGTTCCCCTCCTCCTTCCCCTGCCCATCACCTCCCCCTGGTGCCCCTCCTCCCCACCCATCACCTCCCCCTGGTGCCCCTCCTCCTTCCCCTGCCCATCATCTCCCCCTGGTGCCCCTCCTCCCCACCCATCACCTCCCCCTGGTTCCCCTCCTCCTTCCCTGCCCATCACCTCCCCCTGGTTCCCCTCCTCCTTCCCCTGCCCATCACCTCCCCCTGGTGCCCCTCCTCCTTCCCCTGCCCATCACCTCCCCCTGGTTCCCCTCCTCCTTCCCCTGCCCATCACCTCCCCCTGGTTCCCCTCCTCCTTCTCCTGCCCATTACCTCCCCTGGTGCCCCTCCTCCCGCCCATCACCTCCCCCTGGTTCCCCTCCTCCTTCCCCTGCCCATCAACTCCCCCTGGTGCCCCTCCTCCCCGCCCATCACCTCCCCCTGGTTCCCCTCCTCCTTCCCTGCCCATCACCTCCCCCTGGTTCCCCTCCTCCTTCCCCTGCCCATCATCTCTGCCTGGTGCCCCTCCTCCTTCCCCTGCCCATCACCTCCCCCTGGTGCCCCCTCCTTTCCTGCCCATCACCTCCCCCTGGTGCCCCTCCTCCTTCCCCTGCCCATCACCTCCCCCTGGTTCCCCTCCTCCTTCCCCTGCCCATCACCTCCCCCTGGTTCCCCTCCTCCTTACCCTGCCCATCACCTCCCCCTGGTTCCCCTCCTCCTTCCCCTGCCCATCACCTCCCCCTGGTTCCCCTCCTCCTTCCCCTGCCCATCACCTCTGCCTGGTGCCACTCCTCCTTCCCCTGCCCATCACCTCCCCCTGGTTCCCCTCCTCCTTCCCCTGCCCATCACCTCCCCCTGGTTCCCCTCCTCCTTCCCCTGCCCATCACCTCTGCCTGGTGCCACTCCTCCTTCCCCTGCCCATCACCTCCCCCTGGTTCCCCTCCTCCTTCCCCTGCCCATCACCTCCCCCTGGTTCCCCTCCTCCTTCCCCTGCCCATCACCTCCCCCTGGTTCCCCTCCTCCTTCCCTGCCCATCACCTCTGCCTGGTGCCCCTCCTCTTTCCCCTGCCCATCACCTCCCCCTGGTTCCCCTCCTCCTTCCCCTGCCCATCACCTCCCCCTGGTGCCCCTCCTCCTTCCCTGCCCATCACCTCCCCCTGGTGCCCCCTCCTTTCCTGCCCATCACCTCCCCCTGGTGCCCCTCCACCCCTGCCCATCACCTCCCCCGGTGCCCCTCCTCCCCGCCCATCACCCCCTGGTTCCCCTTCTCCTTCCCCTGCCCATCACCTCCCCTGGTGCCCCTCCACCCCTGCCCATCACCTCCCCCGGTGCCCCTCCTCCCCGCCCATCACCCCCTGGTTCCCCTTCTCCTTCCCCTGCCCATCACCTCCCCCTGGTGCCCCTCCACCCCTCCCATCACCTCCCCCTGGTGCCCCTCCTCCTTCCCTGCACATCACCTCTGCCTGGTGCCCCTCCACCCCTGCCCATCACCTCCCCCTGGTTCCCCTCCTCCTTCCCCTGCCCATCACCTCTGCCTGGTGCCCCTCCTCCTTCCCCTGCCCATCACCTCCCCCTGGTGCCCCTCCTCCCCGCCCATCACCTCCCCCTGGTTCCTCTCCTCCTTCCCCTGCCCATCACCTCCCCCTGGTGCCCCTCCTCCTTCCCTGCCCATCACCTCCCCCTGGTGCCCCCTCCTTTCCTGCCCATCACCTCCCCCTGGTGCCCCTCCACCCCTGCCCATCACCTCCCCCTGGTTCCCCTCCTCCCCGCCCTTCACCTCCCCCTGGTGCCCCTCCTCCTTCCCTGCCCATCACCTCCCCCTGGTGCCCCCTCCTTCCCCTGCCCATCACCTCCCCCTGGTGCCCCTCCACCCCTGCCCATCACCTCCCCCAGTGCCCCTCCTCCCCGCCCATCACCTCCCCCTGGTTCCCCTCCTCCTTCCCCTGCCCATCACCTCCCCCTGGTGCCCCTCTACCCCTGCCCATCACCTCCCCCTGGTGCCCCCTCCTTTCCTGCCCATCACCTCCCCCTGGTGCCCCTCCACCCCTGCCCATCACCTCCCCCTGGTTCCCCTCCTCCCCTGCCCATCACCTCCCCCTGGTGCCCCTCCTCCTTCCCTGCCCATCACCTCCCCCTGGTGCCCCTCCACCCCTGCCCATCACCGGGTGATGTTTAAGGCAGAGGTTGATTGTTTATTAGCCAGGGCATAAGGGGGCAGGGGGAGAAGGCAGGAGAGCGGGGCTGAGAGGGGAATGGATCAGCCATGGTGAAATGACAGAGCAAACTCGATGGGCCAAATGGCCTAATTCTGTTCCTACATCATCATTGAAATCTCTTCTAGGCTTTACAAAGGTGTGGTACAAAAGAGAGGCTGGGTCTGGAGAATGCAGTATCCATATCTAAGGATCCACACAGTCTGGGACATGCCATCAGGGAGGAGGTACAGGAGCCTGAAGACACACACTCACTGATTCAGGAACAGCTTCTTCCCCTCTGCCATCAAGGAGGGGGTACAGGAGCCTGAAGACACACACTCAGTGATTCAGGAACAGCTTCTTCCCCTCTGCCATCAGGGAGGAGGTACAGGAGCCTGAAGACACACACTCAATGATTCAGGAACAGCTTCTTCCCCTCTGCCATCTGAATTCTGAATGGACATTGAACCCATGAACACTACCTCACTACACTACTTTTTTTTCTATATTTTGCACTACATATTTTATTTAACATATACTTACTATAATTTACAGTTATTATATTTCTTCATTTTCTCTGCACGTACTGAAGCTGGTGAAACCTGAGGCACGGCATAGCCCATTTCTCAATCGTTAGAAACTTTCAGACTATTCGAGTGGTGTTTAGTATTGTGGCTTTCTGTAGATTTACATAAATATTGCACTGTAGCCCTTATTGTTTAATACTATTGTGTAGTGACTTTGGGATGATACCAGTTGTAGGTATCACTACTGGGACAATGTTCCTTGTTCATGTTCCACAGTCTTTCAATTTCCTCTTTTAATTCATCATATTTCTGGAGTCTTTGCTGACTGATTTCTGTGTGTTATGTGTGTCTGGATGGCGACATCTGTTAAGCAAGTTGTTTGTCCTTGTTAATCCTGTGTTATTATACCCGGACAGTTATTATAGATTGTCCAATCTGTAATAACAGATCAGTTGCAATATTTGTGGCTCTAAGAGTGGATCAAGCTTGGGGCCGGTGACTTTATTTTTGAAGCAAGATTTTGGTGAATGATGCTTGTCACTTGATCGTGCCTGTGTAAGTAATCAGGTTGAGTCAAACTGTGACAGGATCCTGTAACGTGTTGGATTGTTTCTGGTTTCTCTGGGCATTTTCTACATTATTCATCTTGAACTTGTTGTCTTTTATTATGTATTTTTGGTCATTTTTATGTTAACCACTTGGTCCTGTATTGCCACAAGGAACCCTTCTGTTTCTGGGAAGAGGTCTCCAACTCTGAGCCAGGCGTTCGACGCTTCCTTGTCCACATCTACTCTGCTCAGACCCTGGGGATGTCTTCCATGGAGGGTCATGATCTTCCACTGGGTAACCTTTTCTTCAATAGTGATGATTTCTTCACTTGTCTGGCTTGTGCTCACATGGAAGTTTAGTGATGTGTACTTCTTATCAGAATTGTATGTGCTCACATGGAGTGCTGAATTCTGTTGTCATTGATGAAAGTGTGTCCTGAGAAGTTTTATCTGACTGTTGTGTCGATATTTAACGTCTGTTACTCCTCTTCCTCCTCTGTCCTCAGTAGTGTTGTTATTATTATTATTATGTACTGTGATGTACTGCTTCACCACATACGCCAGTGGTTTGAAACCTGACTCTGATTCTGACAGCCAGAGGCTCTTTCCCAGGGCAGAAATGGCTAATAGGAGAGGGCACAACTTTAAGGTGAAAAGTGTAGGGGGATGTCAGCAGGAGGTGTTTTACCCAGAGAGTTGTGGGTGCGTGGAATGCCTTGTCAGGAGTGGTAGTAGAGGCAGATACATCAGGGACATTTAAAAAACTCTTAACTAGGCAGATGGATTATAGAAAAATGGAGGGACGGGTTAGATCAATCATAAAGAAAGTTAAAGAGCTGGCAAAACGTTGTGGGCCGAAGGGCCTGTACTCTACCGTTTCTCAGGCGAGGACTGGGAGAGGAACCTGTGGGTGGTGCTGCTGCTCTTGTCCTCAGGGTTGGTAAAGGTCGTAAGTCTGAAATGTTGTGATGGTGTAGCCACTGTTTACCGGAGATGGTGGTGGTGGAGGGAGGCAGTGGTCAGGAAGATGGACGAGGCCACTTTGTCATGGAAAGTGTGAGGAAACTCACGCAACTACAGGGAGAGCACTCAAACTCCTTACAGACGGTGACAGGAACCCCCAATCGCTGGCACTGTACAGCATTGCACCACCTCACTACCCAGCTCAACAGAGAGAGGATTAGACTTGGGGTATCATCGAATTCAAATTCAAGGTGAAATTTATTATCATCTGACTGTACGTATACACAACCGAACGAAACAACGTTCCTCCGGACCACAGTGCACCCACAAAACATGTATCACACACACAGCACGTAAAACAAAATATTACCACAAATACATTAAAAATATAAAGTTCAAAATGCATGTAGTGCACAGCACAGGTAAACAGTAATCAGCTCGCTGACGTAGTGACGAGACCTCAGTGGTGGCAGGGTATTCATCTGTGTCACAGCCTGAGGGAAGAAGCTGTTACCCAGTCTGGCAGTCTAGTCCTGATGCTCCCGCACCTCCTTCCTGACGACAGTGGACAGAGATTGTGGGATGGGTGGTGCGGATCCTCAGCAACGCTTCAGACCCTTCGTGTACAACACTCCCGGTAAATGTCAACAATAGTGGGGAGGGAGACCCCAGTGATCCTCTCAGTGGTTTTTACCGTCCTCTGTAGGGTCCAGCAGTCTGATGTCTCGCAGCTTCCGTATCGTACAATGATGCAGTCAGACAGGACCCTCTCGATGGTGCTCCTGTAGAAAGTTGTTCGAATGGGGGTGAGGAGCCCCTGCCGAGGGAAATGGGATGACTCGCAGAGAATATACAGGCTGAATATCTTATTCCTTCCATTTCAGGTGTCCTTATGGCCAGAAGGTCAGCACCAACCTGGTGCCGCTGACCTCACAGAATCAGGGAAGAGGATTAATTTGTGAGTTGTGGCAGAGGGTGTGACTTCCTTTTATGGAGAATGCGTTCATCAACAAAGGTTGTCATAGCCGGGGGTGGTAATCGGGATAAGCTCCCACTACCTATTAGATGTTCTCAATGGCGTGCATCTCAAATACTTCTGACAACCGAGTCCAGCTCCTGGCCTTCCCGTATGGCCCGGCAGAACCGTTTCTACCGACAGGAAGAGGGGCAAAGGCGGGTTACTGGTGCCATAAAACCAGTCGCTTTGTGCAGGCGGGGCTCATCAGATGTGGTCGGCAGCTCATCTAAGGAGAAGAAGATCTCTGATCTCCGCTGCCTTGCAGTCTGGGGTTGGAAGGCTTCGGGAGTAAACCCCGAGGGAAAAATCCAAAGCAGGAGGCCCTAGAGCAGTCCTGCACCGTCTGGTAACACTGCTGTGCCATCAGTCTCTGCAGTTCCTTTGCACCTATCCGTTGCGTGGCGAGGGAGAGCCCACTACATGGACAACATCTCGCTCTCCACGTTGTACTGCCCTGTCTATCATGCAGCACCTGTGGTTGATCCTGACCTAGGAGAGCCTCCTCCTCATCACCATCACAGATATTTCCCAAGGACAGGCACTGATCGGAACACATTCTACGGCTGGGTTCTGACAGATGTGAAATCCCCAAGCGGCTGGCTGAAATTATTGGTTTCTGTCAGATTCCATTCAGGCACTGGATTCATTAACACGTTTGGAGTGTGGTTTTCAAAGGTCAACCTAATAGCAGACAGAATGCAATCTGCTTCCGTGGCCTAGGCACACCATTCCCGCAACTGCTTCTTTCAAAAGTGTTGCTTCCGCAGAATTTTTTTTGTTTACAATAGACCGCTTGCAGCTGAACACAAATATAATTTCAGACTAATTGTATCAGCTAGGAATTTGAAGAAACAAGAAATTAGAATTTATTGAATATAATGTGTTTAATCACCTAACGGTGCTAAAAATGTTTTGTTGGTGATTTTCATTTGTACTCAGTGTCTGAGGCTTCTCACTTCAGTGTCCAACAATAATCAGCCAGCATTGATGGATTCCAGTTGCCCTGATACCGTTTCTCCGTGACCACAATGTCCCGGTGAAACCTTTCATTGTGCCCGTCACTGACAGTGCCAAGATTTGCAAGGAAGAAGTTGAAACGAGAATGCAGAGAATGAATCTTTAGTGACATGTTGCACTTCATGGTTTTGTATGCTTGAACCATGTTGTCAACCAGCTGCATGTAGTTTGATGCTCTGTAGTTGCCAAGAAAATTTTCAACAACTTCCTTGGATGCCTTCCATGTGATTTTCTCCGGTCCCACTAGAATTTCTTCAAGCTACCTGTCACTGATGACCTGTTTGATTTGTCAACCAACAAAAATGCCTTCCTTAATCTTGGCATCAGTTATTCTGACGTGAATTTTGAATTGAAATAGCAAATATCGGCAATTTTTTAAAAATGGTGCATGATAGGGAAATCTCATGGTGCTTTTCAGAATCAGCAGTCCGGAACCCATAAGATTCACCAAAGCACAGAGGAGGCAAAAGCTTTCTTGTCTTTGTTCCAGAGCCATATGGGTTAGGGTTAGTAAGTTGTGGGCATGCTTGGTTGACACCGGAAGTGTGGCAACAATTGTGGGCTGCCCCCGGCACAGCCTCAGACTGTGTTGGTCAATGATGTAAACAATGAATTCCAATGTGCTAATCTTGAATCTCTCTCACATGGAACGACGGGGAAAATAACACAGATGCACTTAAGGAGAGGGATTGTTTTTATTGGGGCTAGGATGGTCAGAGTGGGTTGAATGACCTCCTTCCAGTTGTAATAAAGAGAATGTTGGAGGAAGGAATGGAAGGGATTGGAGCAAACTATCACCCACCTGTCTCTGTCCCCCAGCTCCCTGGCTCAATGTGTCCATCAGTCCATGATAGAATAATAACTATAATAGAATCAATGACCAGCCTGGGCATTCAACCAGAGTGCAAAGGACAACAAACTGTGCAAATATAAAAATCAATAAATAGTAATAATAAATAAATATGCAATCAAGAGCGTGCATTGAGGAGTCCACCGGCTGTGGGAACTTTTCAGTGATGGGGTGAGTGAGGTTGAGTGAAGTTACCCCATTTGATTCAAGAGCCTGATGGTGAGGGGTAAAAACTGTTCCTGAACCTGGTGGTGTGGGACCTGAGGCTCCTGGACCTGCTTCCTGATGGCAGCAGTGAGAAGAGAGCATGTCCAGGGTGGTGGGGGTGCTGCTTTCTGTCGACAGCGCTCTGTGTAGATGTGCTCAGTGGTGGGGAGGACTTTACCCGTGATGGACTGGACCGTACCCACTACTTTCTGTAGGATTTTCCATTCAAAGGCATTGGTGTTTCCATACCAGGCTGTGATGCAGTCAGTCAATCCACTCTCCACCACACATCTATAGAAGTTTGTCAGAGTTTTAGACGTCTTCACAAACTCCTCAGGAGGCATTATCGTACTTCCTTCATAATTGCACTTTATTATGGACAGGTCCTCCGAAATAATAACAAAGAGGAATTTAAAGTTACTGACCCTCAGCTCTCCATGAGCCAGTCCTCTGACTCTCCGATCAGAGGCTCATTGGCCTCTGGTTTCCTTCTCCTGAAGCCAGCAATCCATTCCTTGGTCTTGCTGACATTGAGTATGAGGTTCTTGTTGAGGTGCTACTCGGCCAGATTTTCAACCTCCCTCCTCTCTGCTGATTTATCACCACCTTTGATTTGGCCAAGGACAGCAAACTTGAATGTGATATTGGAGCTGTGCTTAGCCACACAGTCGTACGTGTAAAGCGAGTGGAGAAGGTGGCTAAGCACACAGTCTTGTGCTGCCCCTGTGCCGATGGAGGTGTTGTTGCCGATCCAAACTAACCGGGGTCTACAAGTGAGAAAATCCAGGGTTCATTAAGGTCCAGGTCTTGGAGCTCATTGGTCAGTTGAAAGATAATAAGAATGGATAGACAGATAGGTCAGTAGATAGATAAATAGATAGATAGATAGATAAATAAATAAGCTGATTAAACTAATCACTTCTGCCAGATATTGCCTGGGTCGCGTAACTGATCGGCAGCATGGTTTTGAACCCACAGGTCTGGCAGTGCGGAGGTAGCATGGAGGTTCTGCCCTGTTCCCGGGTCGCCCACATCGAGCGCACCAAGAAGCCATACAACAATGACATTGATTACTACGCCAAGCGCAATGCCTTGCGGGCCGCCGAGGTCTGGATGGATGAGTTCAAGTCTCACGTCTACATGGCCTGGAACATTCCAATGAGTGTGAGTGTGACCTGCCCGCCGGGGGAGGGGAGCCTGGTGGAGCTCAGTGTGGGGTGGGGAATGGGCTCGTGTTGGAGACAGCTGACACTGAACGTCTGGTGAAGAGAGGGGTTTGGAGTCAGCTGCTGAGTGCAGTAGAGGTCTGCAAAGTTACAAGGATTTTATAAACACAAAAGATGTTATTTATTGTTTATTTGTTATTATTATTTCTTGTTTTTGTATTTGCCAGTTTGGTATCTTCTACACTCCGGTTGAATGCCCTAGTTGGGCGGTTTTTCATTGATTCTGTTATGGTTATTATTCTATAGATTTATTGTATATGCCTGATGAATTTTGAGAGTGCAGAGGAGGTTTACCAGGACTTTTCCCAGAGTAGAGGGCATGTTATATAACATGACAAACTTGAGTTCTTTTCTCTGGAGCAGCAGAGGCTGAGGGGAGAGCTGATAGAGGTTTATAAGATTATGAGAGGCACGGACAGAGTGGACAGGGGGTATCTGTTTCCCAGGGTTGAAATGTCTAATACCAGAGGGCGTGCATTGATGGTGAGAGGAGGTAGGTTCAAGGGGGATGTGAGGGGTAAGTGGTGAATGGAATGTGCTGCCTGGTGGGGTAGTAGAGGCAAATACATTAAAGGCTGTTAAGAGACGTTTGGGTAGGCATATGGATGTGAGGGAGATGGAGGGATATGGACATGGTGTAGGTAGGAGGGATTAATTTTTGGGGGATTTTCGTTAACTTCTCAGCTGGTTGGGCACAACATTGTGGGCGAAGGGCCTTTTCCTGTGCTGGACTCTTATGTCGCCTGTGTTCTGTTTGGGATGGCACCTTCGTGTAGTGGTTAAGCATAATGCTTTACAGAGGCAGTGACCCGGGTTCAATTCCCCCTGCTGTCCGTAACGAGTTTGTACGTTCTCCCCGTGACCGTGTGGGTTTCCTCCGGGTGCTCTGGTTTCCTCCCACAGTCCAAAGACGTACCGATTAGTAGATTAATTGGTCATTGTAAATTGTCCGGTGATTAGACCAGGGATTAAATAGGTAGGTGCTGGGTGGCACACGTCGGTGGGCTGGAAGGACCTGTCCTGCACTGTATCTCTAAATAAATAAATGATTAAATGCTGGAAACCCAGAGCAACACACACAAAATGCCGGAGGAACTCAGCAGGTCAGGCAACATCTATAGAAATGAATGAACAGTCAACTTTTCAGGCCGAGCCCCTTCATCAAAGTTTTGAAGGACAGAGGCCTCAAAGAAGTTAAAATCCAGTGTGAATCCTTGCCGCACCTGGTGACCCCGTGGCCTCTGTTTCGGAGGCCAAAACCACCTTTCTAGAGGGTGAACCCTCGTGAGGCTTTAGGCCCTGATGGTGTAGCTGGTAAGGCACTGAAAGCCTGTGAGGAGAGGGCACAGGGAGATCCTCAATCCCTCACTGCTGCTGCCTGCCTCAAAGGGGCGACAATCATTCCAGTGCCCAGGAGGAGCAGGGTGAGCTGCCTCAACGATCATCGCCCAGTGGCACTCTGTGATGAAGTGCTTTGACATGTTGGTCATGGCCAGAATCAACTTCTGCCTGAGGAAGGACCTGGACCCACCACAATCTTCCTATCGCCATGTAGGTTTATGCAGGATGCAATCTCACTGGCTCTCCGCTTGTCCATGGACAATAGCAATACCTACATCTGACTGCTGTTTATTGAGTATGGCTCAGCATTTAACACCATCATTCCCTCAGTACTAATCATCAACCTCCAAACCCTGAGCCTCTGTACCTCCTCCCTCTGCAAATGGATCCTTGATTCCCTCACCAGCAGACCACAGCCTGTGCGGATTGATGATAACATCGCCACCTCACTGACAATCAACACTGGTGCACCTCAGGGGTGTGCGCTTAGCCCACCGCCCTACTCTCTCTACACCCACAACTGTGTGGCTAGGCATAGCTCAAATACCATCTATAAATTTGCTGACGACAGAACTATTGTTGGCAGAACTCCAGATGCTGATGAGGAGGCGTACAGGAGTGAGGTAGATCAGCTGTTGACAACAACCTTGCACTCAGTGTCAGTGAGACCAAGGAATTGATTGTGGACTTCAGGAAGGGGAAACACATCGAGGGGTCATCAGTAAAAGGAGTGAGCCATTTCAAGTTCCAGCATCTCTGAGGATCTATCCTGGATCCAACATATTGATACAGTTACAAAGAAGCACAACAGCGGCTGTATTTCATTAGGAGTCTGACCAGATTTGGTCTGTCGCCAAAGACACTTTGCAATTTCTACAGATCTACCGTGGAGAGCATTCTAACTGTCTGCATCACCGTCTGGTATGGGGTGGGGGGGTGGTACTGCACAGCATCAGGAAAAGCTGCAGAAAGTTGTAAACTCAGCCAGCTCCATCACGGGCAGTAGCCTCCCCAACATCGAGGAGGCAGTCAAAAGGCAATGCCTCAAAAAGGCAGTGTGCTTCACTAAGGACCCCCATCACCCACGTCATGCCCTCTTCTCATTGCTACCATCAGGAAGGAGGTACAGGAGCCTGAAGACACACACTCAGCGATTCAGGAACAACTTCTTCCCCTCTGCCATCGGATTTCTGAATGGACACTGAACCCATGAACACTACCTCACCACTATAAACCTGATTCTGATTCCGCCCCTGCTCTTTCGTTTGGGTGTCGCTGTGGGAAAGGTTGTTGTCATGGCAATGTGTCACCAAGCTCTCGATCTCCCTCCTGTACTCTGACGCACTGTTATTTGAGATCAGGGGTATCATTTGCAAACCTGTAGACAGAGTTAAAGAGCGGAGTGCGGCCCGCGCAGTCGTTGAGGTTGCGAGTGTAGAGTAGGGGGTTGCGGACCCAACCTCGTGGAGCTTCAGTGTTTAGAATAATCATGGTGGAGGTGTTAACTTATTACGGTCTGTTACTCACTGAGTCGAGGGTCCTGTTGCAGAGGGTTTGGAGATGGCAGAAGTCAGGAGACTCCTGGGGTTCTGACAGTCCTGCTGTGAGAAGTTGCCCAGAGGTACAACTTCTCTTCTGTGTCTCGAAGAAGGGCCTCGGCCCGAAACATCGACTGATTTCTCTTTTCCATCGATGCTGCCTGGCTTGCTGAGTTCCTCCAGAATTTTGCATGTGTTGCTATCTATAATGATATTTCGGTTTATGTGTTGTATGTAGTATGTGTTTGAGCACCGTGGTCTAGAGGAACGTTGTTTCGTTTGGTTGTATACATATGCAGTCAGATGACAATTCCTTCCTCTCCGGCCCTTGACCTTTCACCCCCCACTAGGCTTTGCCTATCACCTTCCAGCTTGCCTCTTTCCCTTCCCCCCCCCCCCACCTTTTTATTCTGGCACCTTCCCCCGTCTTTCTCAGTCCTGAAGTAAAGTCTCGGCCCAAAACATTGACAGTTTATTCATTTCCATAGATACTGCCCGACCTGCTGAGTTCCTCCCGCATTTTGTGTGTGTCTGTGTGTTGCTCGGGATTTCCAGTATCTGCAGAATCTCTCATGCTTAGGATGGCAATCAAATTGGACATGAACTTGATACTCCCCGAAATCTACCCCTCTCTTTCTCCTGAGCATGGTAGCATGGTCACTTAGCAGCTAAAGCAATGGTTCACAGCGCCAGCGATCAAGGCTCAATTCCTGCCTCTGAGGAGTTTGTACATTTTCCCCGTGACCACAGGGGTTTCCTCCAGGTGCCCAGTTTCCCCCCACATTCCCACGTTCCAAAGATGTATGGGTTACTGGGTTAATTGGTCACATGGAGAGACTCATCCAGAAAGTCATGAGCATGGGATAAGTGGAACCTTGGCTGTTTGGATAAAAAATTGGCTTAAAGGAAGAAAGCAGAGGGTAGTTGTGGAAGGAAAGTATTCTGCCTAGAGGTCGGTGACTGGTGGAGTGCCGCAGGGATCTGTCCTGGGACCCCTGCTATTTGTGATTTTTATAAATGACCTGGATGTAGAGGCGGAAGGATGGGTGAGTAAGTTTGCGGATGACATGAAGATCGGAAGAGTTGTGGATAGAGCTGTAGGTTGTCGAAGGTTACAAGAGGATATAGACAGGCTACAGAGTTGGGCAGAAAAATGGCAGATAGAGTTCAATTTGGACAAGTGTGAGGTGATGCATTTTGGAAGGACAAACCAGAAGACTGAGTACAGGATTAATGGTCAGTTACTTAAGAGTGTGGATGAACAAAGGGACCTTGGGGTTCAAATCCATACATCCCTCAAGGTTGCAGCACAGGTTGATAGGGTAGTTAAGAAGGCCTATGGGATGCTAGGCTTCATTAACAGGGGGATTGAGTTCAAGAGTAGAGAGGTCATGTTGCAACTCTACAAATCTCTGGTGAGACCGCACTTAAGGGTATTGTGTTCAATTCTGGTCACCTCATTATAGGAAGGATGTGGAAGCTATGGAGAGGGTGCAGAGGAGATTTACCAGGATGTTGCCTGGTTTGGAGAACAAGTCATATGAAACAAGGTTAGCAGAGCTGGGACTTTTCTCTTTGGAGCGTAGAAGAATGAGAGGGGACTTGATAGAGGTCTACAAGATTATGAGAGGCATAGATAGGGTGGATAGTCAGTACCTGTTTCCCAGGGCACCAATAGCAAACACCAGAGGGCATAGGTACAAAATTAAGGGAGGGAAGTTTAGGGGAGACATCAGGGGTAAGTTTTTTACACAGAGGGTTGTGAGTGCCTGGAACGACTTGCCAGGGATGGTGGTGGAGGCTAAAACATTAGGGGTATTTAAGAGCCTCTTGGACAGGCACATGGATGAAAGAAAAATGGAGAGTCATGGGGTAGTGTGGGTTTAGTACTTTTCTTAAGGATTATATGGGTGGGCACAACATGGAGGGCTGAAGGGCCTGTACTGTGTGGTGTAATCAGGCTCATGGGGCCGGAAGGACCTGTTACCGTGTTGAATCTGTAAATGAGGTGGGTGACTCAATCGGGCAGTCGGAGGAGCGATAAATCGAATGGCCTCCAGTGTGCGCTGTGGACTCCACTAACCCTTCCCGTTTACCCTCCCAGAACCCAGGGGTTGACTTCGGCGACGTGTCAGAGAGAGTGGCCCTGCGGAAGAGGCTGAACTGTCGGAGTTTCAAGTGGTACAGGGACAACGTCTACCCGGAGATGAGGGTCTACAATGACACGGTCACCTACGGAGAGGTGAGCTGGTCCCTCGCAGTCCCTCGCGGCCCCCGGCAGTCCGAGCCGGGAGCCGCTTCCAGGGAGGGAGGATGGTGACTGTTGTAGGGGAGGGTACCGATGAGAATAAACGGAGCAGCTGATTGGAAAAATTTGCCCACTCTAACAGCTGGGAAAGCCCTTACACAGCTAGATGCCTCTAAAAGGTGGCATCCATCACTAAGGACCCCGATCACCCAGGACATAGCCTTTCCTCATTGCTACCATCACAGAGAAGGTATAGGAGACTGAAGACACACAAAAACACTACCTCGCTATTTTTTTGCTCTTGTTTTGCACTAATTTAACTTAAGTTTTATATATATTTCTCATGATAATTTAAAGCTGTTACAATGTGTTTCTGGTTTAAGATGCTCTGGTGAAGCACAGTGACGACTTTCTGGCAGCAAACACAAGTATTTTATTACTGGCACTTTTTCTGGACAACAATCACCACGGTCAATAGCCTGTAACTTCCCTTTAGTAGATGTGCATTCGAACCGGTTGTCCAACCTGGCATTTTGGGGTGTGAACTAAAGCTTTGAAGGTGCGGGACGGTTGTGGTGTGGGCCAGATTGAGGTGCTGGAACCTGAGCCCAAGAGTGGGAAACGAGCCAGTGATTGCTGGGCCAAGTCGAAGAGGTTGGGTATGTGTCGAATTGAGGTGGCAGGTTGCAGGCTCGAGACCATATCAAAGTGGCAGGGCCTGAGCCGGAGAGCAAGGAGTGAGCCACTGTTTGGCCAATTCAAGCACCAGGCCAGATTGAAAAGGTCAGGGGTTTGGGGCTGGAGGTGAGGGACGGGCCGGTTCGGCTCATTGCTCCTTGAGGTTACTCATCTCTGTGTTAAACTGAGGCTCGTGACCAACGGGCTACTGGACCGGCTGCGGTTATGACTGGCTTTGTGGCTCTGGGTTCACTTCCTCGAACTTCCGTTCTGAGTGTTACTTGTTTGCCTTTATTCTTTGCATGACTTGTATTTTCTCTCTGCGCGATGGGTGTTTTGGGTTTCTTTGTTTTGTAACTGCTGGTAAGGAGATGAATCTCAAGGTTGTATAATGTACACACACTTTGATAAGAAATGTACTTTGATCTTTGAACTTTGTACTGCTGCTGCAAAACAACATATCTCACAGCGTACTCAATGCTGGTGATTTTAAACCTGATTCTGATTCTGATTCAGAAACACTTAGAACACAGAACAGTACAGCACAGGAACAGGCCATTCAGCCCACTATGTTATGCTGAACCAAATAAACTAGCAATCAAATGGCCAACTAAAATATTTGCTTCTGCCTACACAATGCCCATATCTGTATTGTGGCAAAAATAGCTAACACGAGGGGGCAACATTTAAATGAGATGGGAGGAAAGTATGGTGGGGGGGGGGGGGGATGTCAGAGGGAGGTTTTTTCCACAGAGAGTGGTGAGTGCGTGGAACACGCTGCCAGGGGCCATGGTAGAGGCAGAGAGGCACATGGGTGATAGAGAAATGGAGGTTATGGGTGGGTTAGATTGATCACAACATGTTGGCACAACATTGTGGGCCTAAGGGCCTGTACTGTGCTCTACCGTTCGACATTCTACAGTACTGTGCAAACGTCTTAGGCGCGCACACACACACACACACACACACACACACACACACACACACACACACACACACACACACCACACACACACACACACACACACACACACACACACACATTTATTTATCTATTTATTTATTTATTTATTTATTTAACTAGGGTGCCTAAGACTTTTTCATAGTACTGTAATAATTTTATGTATTGCACTGTACTGCTGTTAGGGTCCGGTCCGGAGCCCGCCTTACGGGTCTTACTCCGGTCCGCAGACTCTGGACTCCGGGTCTTGCAGCCAGCCCTCCTGTCACCCGGAGCCATTGGATCATCTTGGCTTAAGGAGGTACACCTGCTACCTATTAGGGGGCAGGTGTTTATAAGGGGCTCGGGTTCTGAGCCTAGTTGGGGGGTTGTCCTGATTGGAATCTGGTTTAACCTGCTCTGTCTTCTCTGAACCCTGCCCTGGTTGCTGGTTGGCTCTGAATCTGGTTCTGCCTGGGTTCTGACCTGCTCTGTACCCTGTTTACCCTGCCCGGGTTCTGACCTGCTCTGTACCCTGTTTACCCTGCCCAGGTTCTGACCTGCTCCGTACCCTGTTTACCCTGCCCGGGTTCTGACCTGCTCCGTACCCTGTTTACCCTGCCCGGGTTCTGACCTGCTCCGTACCCTGTTTACCCTGCCCGGGTTCTGACCTGCTCCGTACCCTGTTTACCCTACCCGGGTTCTGACCTGCTCCGTACCCTGTTTACCCTGCCCGGGTTCTGACCTGCTCTGTATCGGTTCTGTCCAGGTTTGCCTTGTTTTCCTGCTTCTCTCGTGTGCGCTGGTCCTGCTGTTCTGCTGTATTTGCCTTGCCTGTGCTGTTTGCTTGCTTCTCCCTATTTACCGGTGTATCCCGGTTGTCCTGCTGCTCACCCTGGACCCAGCTCCCTTCTGTTCCCTTTCCTCTGTTGGGTAAGCCAGGCTGTCGCTGTTACCCCTCGGGTGCTTCTGTCCCTTCCTGTCCCTTTCCTCTGCTGGGTAAGCCAGGCCGTCTGCTGTTGCCTGGTGGGGGGACTCGGTCCCCTTCCTACCCCTCACCTCAGATGGGTTGTGCCCCACCCCTGCCCAGGTGTCCGTGCCTTGCCCAGGCATCTGTGTTTCTGACTGGGAGGCAGCTCTGCCCGGGATCCATGCAGCCTGCCCTGAGGACTCTGACCCTTTCCACCCCTTGCTTCCTACAGGTTGTGCCCACACCTGCCCAGGTGTTCCTCCGTGTTCCTGCCTGGGAGGTGGCCCTGCCCAGGAGTTATGCGCCTGCCCCAGGGGGCTCTTCTGCCCCGCCGGATCTCCGGGATCCAGCCCCGCCTGCATTACCCCTTGCATGCCATGGCATCCCCATCCTGTCCCACCCCTGGTACTTCAGTGCCTGCGTCCTGCATTTGGGTCCAATCCTGTCCCCGTTCTTGACAACTCCTGCAAAAATAAAAATCAAATTCACGACATATGTGAGTGATGATAAACCTGATTCTGATCTGGTTTGTGGACAGAGTGGGAAGGGGCCAGGGAGAGGGGAATCATGGTTGGGAAAAGGGGAAGGGAGAGGGGAGGGAGGCCTGGGAGAGGCAGGATAGACCTGGAGACTACATGACAGACTGGCTCAGGGCAGAGGACTCTGTCCTAAGTAGGGGTGATGGACATAAATAAATAAGAAGTGACTCTTGGGCACATAGATGAAAGAAAAATAGAGGGCTATGTGGAAAGGAAGGGTTAGATTGATCTTAGGTTAAAAGGTCAGCACAATATTGAGGGCCGAAGGGCCTGTACTGTGCAGTGAAGTTCTATGTTCTATATTTTGATGGGACACATGTGACCTTGTGGTCAAGGGATGACCTCTGGCCACTAAAGAGGTTCTGGTATAAAATGCAGAATGAGACACCAGGCCATTCCCGAACCGAGAAATCTTCTGTAGACCTTTAGTAGGATCTCCATGACCTTGTTCTGAATGGCATCTCTCTAATTCCACAGGTACGGAACAGCAAAGTGAGTGGCTACTGCTTAGACCAAGGGTCAGAGGATGATGACAGGGCGATTCTCTACCCGTGCCACGGAATGACCTCTCAGGTAGGACCACCCCTTGTTGCTCCTGACTATGTGTCAAATTGGATGTCCACCACAGATCTGGGTGAAGCTTTTAACGGACCTGGAGCGACTTGGATCTCCGTCAATCTTTACAAACTGCTGGCCAGGCGTCAAAGCATTTCTGAGTTTTAATTGATCAACGTTCAAGAGACAGAGTTTGGCCCATCTTGTCCACATTGACCAAGCTCAGTCACATTTGTCTGGCCTGCTCCGAGCGTGGGCTCTGAGGTGTTTACCCCGCTATGTGCTGAACTGAGGCCAGGGCTGTGGGCCTGCTCCGGGCTTCGCGCCTGTAGGCTATGCGATGTTTGCTGTGCGGTGTTTACCCCGCTATGTGCTGAACTGAGGCCAGGGCTGTGGGCCTGCTCCGGGCTTCGCGCCTGTAGGCTATGCGATGTTTGCTCTGCGGTGTTTACCCCCGCTATGTGCTGAACTGAGGCCAGGGCTGTGGGCCTGCTCCAGGCTTCACACCTGTAGGCTATGCGATGTTTGCTCTGAGGTGTTTACCCCGCTATGTGCTGAACTGAGGCCAGGGCTGTGGGCCTGCTCCAGGCTTCACGCCTGTAGGCTATGCGATGTTTGCTCTGCGGTGTTTACCCCGCTATGTGCTGAACTGAGGCCAGGGCTGTGGGCCTGCTCCGGGCTTCGCGCCTGTAGGCTATGCGATGTTTGCTGTGCGGTGTTTACCCCCGCTATGTGTGATGCACCATCAATAACTCACGCTGAGACTTAGGAAGTGAGATATCGGCTTTTATTGACTGAAGAACAACACTACATCCTGGGAAAATGAGGGAGAGCAGCAGACCACAGTCGCCTTTATACAGGGGTCTGTGGGAGGAGCCACAGGAGCAGTCAGACAGGTATATCTAGTTCACCACATTCACCCCCCCGTTGTTTAAAAAAAAAATCCCCAAGTATATTTACAGGTTAAGTCTATCAGGTGGTCGAATCGTTCGCTGCGATCTACGTAGCTCCGGCTGCAATTGCACAGGAGCCGGAGGTGGTGATGGCACAGGTGCCGGAGGTGGTGATGGCACAGGTGCCGGAGGTGGTGTTAGCACCGGAGGCGGAGAGTGGGTCGGTTCTGTCCCAACAGGAGGTGTCAGGGATCCCTCGCGTGTGAGCGAGGTCCCTGGAATAGACGCGTACGAGATGCCCGGTACATGAGCGTCGTGAGGAGTCTGGGTGTGGCACGGTGTGTGCGGTGTCACCTCGGGTACAGGGTGCATAGTTACCGTGGAATGCTCGGGGTAGTGGTCTGCTGCTCCGGCGGGCGCCAGGTCGCAGACAGAGACTGTGTCCTCCCGCCCATCAGGCAAGACCACGTAGGCATACTGGGGATTAGCATGCAGGAGGTGAACCCTCTCGACCAGCGGTGAGTACTTATTACTCCTCGCATGTTTACGTAGCAGCACTGGCCCCGGGGGACGTCAGCCAAACTGGTAGGGTGGTCCCACTGACAGACTTCCTGGGAAAAGAGAATAGGCGTTCGTGAGGGGTGGCATTAGTGGACGTACACAACAGGGAGCGGATAGAGTGGAGTGCCTCAGGGAGGACCTCCTGCCATCGGGAGACCGGCAACCCTTTTGACTTAAGGGCTAAAAGTGTGGCCTTCCACACTGTGCCATTCTCCCTCTCCACCTGGCCATTCCCCCGGGGATTATAACTCGTGGTGCGACTAGTAGCAATGCCCCTAGCTAGCAGGAACCGGCGCAACTCGTCACTCATAAAGGAGGACCCTCTATCACTGTGGACATAGCAGGGATATCCGAACAGAGTGAAGAGCTGGCGCAGGGCTTTTATGACCGACGTGGTAGTAGTGTCGGGGCAGGGAACGGCAAAGGGGAATCGCGAGTACTCGTCAATAATACTGAGAAAATAGACATTGCGGTCGGTGGAGGGAAGGGGGCCCTTAAAGTCAACACTCAGTCGCTCAAAAGGGCGGGTGGCCTTGACAAGCTGCGCAGTGTCAGGACGGTAGAAGTGCGGTTTGCACTCAGCGCAGATCTGGCAGTCCCTGGTCATCGTCCTGATGTCCTCCAGGGAGTACGGCAGGTTCCGGGCTTTAATGAAATGGTAAAATCGGGTGACCCCTGGGTGGCAAAGTTGGGACTGAAGGGCATACAGCTGGTCGAGCTGGGCACTAGCACACGTTCCCCGGGATAGGGCATCAGAGGGTTCATTGAGCCTGCCAGGCCGGTACAGGATATCATAATTGTAGGTGGAGAGTTCTATTCTCCATCGCAAAATTTTATCATTTTTGATTTTGCCCCGCTGTTGGTTGCTGAACATGAACGCAACCGAGCGCTGGTCGGTCAGCAAGGTGAACCTGTTGCCGGCGAGATAGTGCCTCCAGTGCCTAATAGCTTCCACTATGGCCTGGGCTTCTTTCTCCACCGCGGAGTGCTGAAGTTCAGAGCCTTGAAGGGTACGAGAAAAAAACGCCACTGGTCTGCCTTCCTGATTGAGGGTAGCAGCCAGCGCGATGTCAGAGGCGTCACTCTCTACTTGGAAGGGAATGGTCTCGTCTACCGCATGCATCGTTGCTTTGGCAATGTCCCCTTTAATGCAGCTGAAGGCCGCGCGGGCCTCGGCAGAGAGGGGAAAAGTGGTAGACCGGACCAGGGGGCGGGCCTTGTCTGCGTAATGGGGAACCCATTGGGCGTAATAGGAAAAAAAACCCAGGCACCGCCGGAGGGCCTTGAGAGTGGTGGGAAGAGGAAGTTCTAACAGGGGGCGCATACGGTCGGGGTCAGGGCCAATGACCCCGTTCTCCACGACATATCCAAGGATAGCGAGTCGTGTGGTTCTGAACACACACTTGTCCTTGTTATAAGTGAGGTTCAAAGCTTCGGCCACTTGGAAAAATCGTTGGAGGTTGGCGTCATGATCCGACCAGTCGCGACCACAGATGGTAATGTTATCTAGATAGGGAAATGTGGCCTTCAGTTTGTACTGGTCCACCATCCGGTCCATCTCCCTCTGGAAGACTGAGACCCCATTTGTGACACCAAATGGGATGCGCAGAAAGTGATAGAGCCTGCCACCCGCCTCGAAGGCGGTGTAGGGGCGGTCCTCTGGGCGGATGGGGAGCTGGTGATAAGCGGATTTCAGATCAATTGTCGAGTACACCTTGTACTGAGCTATCTGGTTGACCATATCCGCGATGCGGGGTAGGGGGTACGCGTCAAGCTGCGTGAATCTATTGATGGTCTGGCTGTAGTCCACAACCATCCTATTTTTCTGCCCAGTCCGAACAATGACCACCTGGGACCGCCATGGGCTTGTGCTCAGCTCAACGATCCCCTCCCTGAGCAGCCACTCTGAATGAATAAAGGCCCTGTCCCCCGCACTGTACCTCCTGCTTTTAGTTGCCACCGGTTTACAGTCGGGGGTCAGGTTGGTGAACAGCGATGGGGGAGGGATCTTGAGGGTGGAGAGGCTGCAAGTAGTGTCAGCAGCACAAGGTGTGGGTCGGTGTGTATGTGCGTGTGGTAACGGAGTATATGGCGAAGTCCCACCAAACTGAGGATTCCTGACAGTGAGTGGTGGGAGGGGCCCATCATATGCCATAGTCACACTTTTGAGATGGCTCTGGAAGTCCAGCCCCAACAGCACAGGTGCGCACAGTCGAGGCATGACCAGGAACGCAAAGTTCCGATATTCTGTGCCCTGCACCACCAATGTCGCTACACAACCCACCCGGATGTCTGTGGAATGCGACCCAGAAGCCAAGGTGATCCTGTGACGTACCGGCCGTGTCACGAGTCCACAGCGTTTCACTGTGGCCGGGTCAATAAAACTCTCAGTGCTGCCCATGTCAAACAGGCAGCTAGTCCTGTGCCCCTCCACCAGGATATCCATCATCGACCTTGCAAGCTGGTGCGGAGCGCTTTGGTCGAGGGTCACGGAAGCCAGCGTTGAACGGGGCGAGTCAGTGGCGGGGCCTGGTGACGCCGGCAAAGATGGCCACTCACATCCGGGCATGCAAGATGGCGAGTCGGGGGCGGGGCCTGGTGACGCCAGCAAAGATGGTTGTCCACATCCGGTCATGCAAAATGGCGGTCCCCAGGTCTCAGACACAGCGCTGCTCGACCCCGGGCGCGGTTTAGATTTACAGACCTTGGCGAAATGGCCCTTCTTCCCGCAGCTGGAACAAGTTGCTTCGCGAGCAGGACGGCTGTTTCTGGCATGTTTCTGAAGCCCACAAAAGTAACAGTGTTTTATACTCGGCGAATTCGAGGAGTTCGTGATACCGCGACTGGCAGCGGCGTTGGCGAATTCGCTCGGAACCGGGGAATCGCGCGGCTGGACCGCTTCGGCGTACAGCTGCGCAGCCTCTAACGTATCGGCCGTCTCTATCGCGGAGCGTAAGGTAAGATCAGCTTTTTCCAGCAGCCGCTGGCGTATACACACTGACCGGACTCCAGTCACAAAAGCGTCTCGGACCAAGAGTTCCGTATGCTGTTCCGCTGTGAGCGCTTGGCAGTCACAAGTCCGCACGAGTGCCTGTAGAGCTCGGAGAAATTCAGCAGTCGACTCCGTAGGCCGCTGTTTTCGTGTTGCCAAGCGGTGCCGGGCATAAACAGCGTTTACCGGCCGCAGGTACTGTCTTTTGAGGGCGGCAAGCGCCCCCTCGTAGCTGGAGAGGTCCCTGATGAATGAATAAACTTTTGGGGCGACCCTCGAGAGGAGAAGTCTGTGCCAAACAGCCGAGTCGGTGGCACGAACCTCCTCCAAGTACGATTGGAAGCACACAAGCCAGTGTTCAAAGGCAAGAGCTGCTTCTGGGTCTCGGGGGTCCAAATCTAGGCGTTCTGGGCGTAAAGCGGTTTCCATGTTGAAATTTCAGTCAATAAAATTGATGCACCATCAATAACTCACGCTGAGACTTAGGAAGTGAGATATCGGCTTTTATTGACTGAAGAACAACACTACATCCTGGGAAAATGAGGGAGAGCAGCAGACCACAGTCGCCTTTATACAGGGGTCTGTGGGAGGAGCCACAGGAGCAGTCAGACAGGTATATCTAGTTCACCACATTGTGCTGAACTGAGGCCAGGGCTGTGGGCCTGCTCCGGGCTTCGCGCCTGTAGGCTATGCGATGTTTGCTGTGCGGTGTTTACCCCGCTATGTGCTGAACTGAGGCCAGGGCTGTGGGCCTGCTCCAGGCTTCACGCCTGTAGGCTATGCGATGTTTGCTCTGCGGTGTTTACCCCGCTATGTGCTGAACTGAGGCCAGGGCTGTGGGCCTGCTCCGGGCTTCACGCCTGTAGGCTATGCGAAGTTGGCTCTGAGGTGTTTACCCCGCTATGTGCTGAACTGAGGCCAGGGCTGTGGGCCTGCTCCGGGCTTCACGCCTGTAGGCTATGCGATGTTTGCTCTGCGGTGTTTACCCCGCTATGTGCTGAACTGAGGCCAGGGCTGTGGGCCTGCTCCGGGCTTCACGCCTGTAGGCTATGCGAAGTTGGCTCTGAGGTGTTTACCCCGCTATGTGCTGAACTGAGGCCAGGGCTGTGGGCCTGCTCCGGGCTTCGCGCCTGTAGGCTATGCCAAGTTTGCTCTGAGGTGTTTACCCCGCTATGTGCTGAACTGAGGCCAGGGCTGTGGGCCTGCTCCGGGCTTCGCGCCTGTAGGCTATGCCAAGTTTGCTCTGAGGTGTTTACTCTGCTATGTGCTGAACTGAGGCCAGGGCTGTGGGCCTGCTCCGGGCTTCGCGCCTGTAGGCTATACGAAGTTTGCTCTGTGGTGTTTACTCTGCTATGTGCTGAACTGAGGCCAGGGCTGTGGGCCTGCTCCGGGCTTCGCGCCTGTAGGCTATGCGATGTTTGCTCTGAGGTGTTTACCCCGCTATGTGCTGAACTGAGGCCAGGGCTGTGGGCCTGCTCCGGGCTTCGCGCCTGTACGCTATGCGATGTTTGCTCTGCGGTGTTTACCCCGCTATGTGCTGAACTGAGGCCAGGGCTGTGGGCCTGCTCCGGGCTTCACGCCTGTAGGCTATGCGATGTTTGCTCTGCGGTGTTTACCCCACTATGCGCTGAACTGAGGCCAGGGCTGTGGGCCTGCTCCGGGCTTCACGCCTGTAGGCTATGCGAAGTTTGCTCTGCGGTGTTTACCCCCGCTATGTGCTGAACTGAGGCCAGGGCTGTGGGCCTGCTCCGGGCTTCGTGCCTGTAGGCTATGCGATGTTTGCTCTGCGGTGTTTACCCCGCTATGTGCTGAACTGAGGCCAGGGCTGTGGGCCTGCTCCGGGCTT
Source organism: Hemitrygon akajei (assembly GCF_048418815.1). NCBI lineage: Eukaryota > Metazoa > Chordata > Chondrichthyes > Myliobatiformes > Dasyatidae > Hemitrygon > Hemitrygon akajei. Next base: position 129,386,236 of record NC_133130.1, on the reverse strand, counting down.
CACGCCTGTAGGCTATGCGATGTTTGCTCTGCGGTGTTTACCCCACTATGCGCTGAACTGAGGTCAGGGCTGTGGGCCTGCTCTAGCTACCTCAGGTTTCATGTCTGAGGACTCACTTTCATTCTAATTTCTATTTACTTACTTTTATTGCTTGCACAATTTGGGTGTTTTTCTCTCTCTGCACATTGGCTGTTTGTTGGGTTTTTTTTGTTACGGGTTCTCCTGGGTTTCCTGCTTTGTGGCTGCCTGTAAGGAGACGAATCTCAAGGTTGTGTAATGTTTCAAAGATTCAAAGGTATGTTTAATGTCGGAGAAATGTACACAATACACATCCTGAAATGCTTTTTCTTCACAACCATCCATGGAAACAGAGGAGTGCCCCAAAGAATGAACGACAGTTAAATGTGAGAACCTCAAAGTCCCCCCAGCTCCCCCCTCCCACAGATAAGCAGCAGAAAAGCAACAATGGCCCCCCCACCCCCACCAGCAAAAAAAAGCATCAGCACCCCCCACCGAGCACTCAAGCGTGATCGAAGCAACAGCAAAGACAAAGACAACTCGTTCACCAGGTTTTTTTCTCCCCCTCTTCCCCCCCCGTGCCCTCTGATTGTTGATTGTCCAGCCCTGGTAAAAAGGACTGAATGCATTCACCCTGTCTACACCCCACATGATGTTATAGGCCTCTGTAAGATCAATGGTTCCATTTAATATCAGAGATTGTCTACGGCATACAACCCGAAATTCCTACACTTTCCAGACACACCAGCAGAAAAAACCCTCAAAGAACGAATGACAGAAACATTAGAACCCCAAAGCCTCCCTCCCCCCAACAAGCAGCAGCATCAAAGCCTCAACCCCCCTCCCTGCCCCACCTACCTCAACAGAAGCCTCAGCACCCCCACCATGTGAGCAGCAGTAAAGCCCCAAAGAGACCATGATCTCGAGTCCATCAGAGAACTACTGTCCTTCGCAGCACTTCGACATCTCCGACAGGCTCTCTCGTACTGAGACAGAGAGGTATCGCTCCTGCCACAGAGAGGGGAGGCCCACTGCTCGCTCTTTCCATCGCTCCTGCCACAGAGAGGGGAGGCCCACAGCTCGCTGTTTCCATCGCTCCTGCCACAGAGAGGGGAGGCCCACTGCTCGCTGTTTCCATCGCTCCTGCCACAGAGAGGGGAGGCCCACTGCTCGCTGTTTCCATCGCTCCTGCCACAGAGAGGGGAGGCCCACTGCTCGCTGTTTCCATCGCTCCTGCCACAGAGAGGGGAGGCCCACAGCTCGCTGTTTCCATCGCTCCTGCCACAGAGAGGGGAGGCCCACAGCTCGCTGTTTCCATCGCTCCTGCCACAGAGAGGGGAGGCCCACTGCTGTTTCCATCGCTCCTGTCACAGAGAGGGGAGGCCCACTGCTCGCTGTTTCCATCGCTCCTGCCACAGAGAGGGGAGGCCCACTGCTCGCTGTTTCCATCGCTCCTGCCACAGAGAGGGGAGGCCCACTGCTCGCTGTTTCCATGTTACAGTCTGCAGCGACATTTTTCTCAACAGCCCTGAACACTGCTCTCTCCATTTCCTGATCTCCCGTGACGACGACGCCAGTGAGGAATTCGTTCACAGAGCTGCAGAGCAGCTTCCCAAAGGCACACATCTCCCAGGCTGCTCCTGGAGATATTGAAAACGCTGGGCTGCTTGGCGAGCTCCAAGACTTGGCAACCCACCACCGCGAAGAACTGCAGTTTGAGTGCAGCTGTCGATCACGGACTCTGACATTTCTTTAAAAAGGAAAGAGAGAAGAATTCACAGATGAACTGAAAGAAGTCAGCCTCTGGCACGAGAGAGCAGTCAGTCATTTCAAAGATTGAAAGTACATTTATTATCAAAGTATGTGTGCTGTATACAACTCTGAGATTTGTCTTCCCACAGACAGCCACGAAACTAAGAAAACCATGGAACCCATTCAAATAAAAACACCAAACACCAAACATGCAAAAAAAACCCAAATAAATCAGGTAAACAGCAAAAAAATGAATAAATAACACCACAGAATATTAAACATCAAACTGCAGCATCTTTGAAACGGTCCGGGACGGTTCAGTTTAGTTCAGTTCAATGTAGTGCTGTGTTGTTCATTGACTGCAGGCTGCACAGCCAGCCTGCCCTGATCAAAGTCATGCAAAATAACAACAAAAAGAGGAGTAACCGGAAACACATCATAACATGAACCACAGAGTTCTCTAAACAAGGCTCTTCCTTCTTCTACGCTCCAATGAATGAAGTCCAAACCTGTCCAGCCTCTCTCTACAAGTCAGTCCCCAGAATCCTGGCCACATCCTTGTAAAATGCCCCACAGTAGAATAGCAGTTAGCACGATGCAATTACAGCTCAAGGTGTTGGAGTTTGAAGTTCGATCCCAGAGTCCTTTGTAAGGAGTTTATGCATCCTTCCCATGGAGTGCATGGGTTTTCCTCCGGGTGTTCCGGTTTCCTCCCACAGTCCAAAGATGTACCAGTTAGTAGGTTCGTTGGAATTGGCCATTGTAAATTGTCTGTAATTAGGCTAGAGTTAAATCAAAGGTTGCTGGCTGGCATGACTCGGAGGTCTGGGAGGACCTATTCTATGCCATATCTCTAATTCAATAAATAAATAAAAGCACAAGAGATTCTGTAGATGTTTGAAGTCCAGAGCAACACACACACAAAATGCTGGAGGAACTCAGCAGGTCAGGCAGCTTCTGTGGAGCAGAGTAAACAGCTGACGTTCCGGGCTGAGACCCTTCTTCAGGACTGGAAAGTAAGGGGAAAAGATCCCAGAATAAGAAGGTGGGAGGAGGACAGGCTAGAAGGTGACAGATGGGACCGATGAGGGGGAAAGTAGGTGAGTGGTGAAGGGGCTGATGAAGTAAGAAGCTGGAAGGTGATTGGTGGAAGAGGTGAAGGACTGAAGAAGAAGGAATCTGATAGGAGAGGAGAGTGGACCGTGGGAGAGAGGGAAGAAGGAGGGACACCAGGAGGTGGTGATAGACAGATGAGCAGAAGGGAGGCTTGAGAGAGAAACCAGAGTGGGGAATGGAAAAAGAGAGAAGGGGGAGGGGGAGAGAAATTACTGAAAATTGCAGAAATTAATATTTGTGCCATCAGTTTGGAAGCTACCCGAATAGAATATATAAGGTGTTGCTCCCCCAGCCTGAGAGAGTCTCGTCATGGCAGTAGAGGAGGCCATGGACCGACATAACTTCATAAATCTTAACCGTATAACAATTACAGCACGGAAACAGGCCATCTCGGCCCTTCTAGTCCGTGCCGAATGCTTACTCTCACAGTCCTCTTGGCAGTATTTCTGGTTATTCAGTCATGTGATTAAGACGGTGTAATCTGTAATGTGGATAGTTGGTACTTTGGGGGGTTTGAAATGTTGGAGAGTAATCAATTATCCACGCGTGATGTATGGACGACATTGGTGATGTCAGCATGAGAGCGGAACGGTAGCATAGTGGTTAGCAGGTCAGTTTACAGTACCAGCGACCCAGGTTCAATTCCCACATCTGCCTGTGAGGAGTTTGTGCTTTCTTCCCAAGACTACGTGGGTTTGCTCCCAGAATCCAAAGGCCTACTGGTTAGTAGGTTAATTGGTCATTGTAAATTGTCCAGTGATCAGGCTGGGGTCAAATCAGAGAGTTTCTGGGCGGCACTGCTCAAAGGACTGTACCTCAAAAAATAAATAAATGTCTTTTTAAAGATTAGCTTTATTTGTCACAGGTACATCAAACCATGCAGTGAAATGCATAGATTGCATCAAATCGAATCAGCGAGGATATGCTGGGGCCACACCTCTGGTACCAATATAGCATGCCCACAACATACTGACCCTCACCGGTACCTCTTTGGACTGTGGGAGGAGGCACACGTAGTCACGAGGACAGAGGCGGGAATTGAACAGGGGCCACTGGCGCAGTAACAGCACCCCCTTATTGCCCATCTGTAACCTGAGGGGCCAGTTCACTGTTGACCAGATTGTCGGTCTGCAGCGGAGACAGTGCAAAGACAGAGAATTCACCTTTGATGAACAATAATGCACCAGATGGATTGTTTTAAATCCAGGATCATTTAATGATTTAAATTTACGTTTCCCAGTTGCCTTGGTGAGGTTTGAACTCCTGATCCAAGATCAATGGCCCAATGCTCTGACTATCGATCACATAATGTAATCTGTATGCCACTATCCTCTGTGGGAGCAGAAATACGATAAATCCATCACCGCTCTTACATCACCGTGTTGTTTTGTAACCATCTTTCATTATGCTTTTCCCTTACTCACCGCAAACCATGGCCCCCCCACCCCGGGAGAACGGGCTGTCAGCGGGATTGGATTGCGAGTCCATCGAACACATCTACTAGAAAGCAGCATCCATATCATATCCATTTCAGGGACCCCCCCCCCCCCCCTCCCAGCACCATCCAGGACATGCTGTCTTCTCACAGCTGCCATCAGGAAGGAGGTACAGGAGCCTCTGGACTAAGGAACAGTTATCACCCCTCAACCATCAGGTTCCTGAACCATGGGGGATAACTTCACTTGCCCAACTCTGATTACCGACTCTGCAACTCATGCTCTCAATAACAGTTGTTACTTGTTTATATGTTATTATTATTATTAGTTTTTAATTTTGTATTTGCACATTTTGTCTTTTGCACGCTGGTTGCTTGTCTTTGTAGTTTTACATTGAGTCTACTGTGTTTCTTTGTATTTACAAGAAAATGAATGTCAGAGCGACATGCAGGACTGTACAAAATTCTCACGCACATACTTAGTGTGCCTAAGACTTCAGCACAGTGCTTTATTTGTCAACATGGAGTGGAGAGCGAGTTTGTAAATCTGGCCAGAGCAAAAGATGTTGGGATTGGTGAGGGTGGAGCGCTGTGGGAGGGGTGGCAGAGAAGGAGTGCCAGGGGAGGGGGGTGGGACAGGTGGCAGAGAAGGAGTGCCAGGGGAGGGGGGTGACGCAGGTACAGACACACCCAGTTCTGAGACATCAGGCAAGGTCATTTGATTCCAAACAATCGGTTTATTGATCACTACAGAATGTCTCTCTGGTGCTTCCTGCTCCCTCCCCTCTCCCCTCCCCTTTTCCCAACCATGATTCCCCTCTCCCTGCTCCCTTCCCACTCTCAGTCCACAACAGAGACCCAGATCAGAATCCGGTTTTTCATCACTCACATATGACATGAAATTTGTTTTTTTTTGTGGCAGCAGTACAGTGTAATACATAAAATTACTACAGTACCGTGCAAAAGCCTTAGGCACCCTAGCGATATACATGTGCCTGAGACTTTCGCACAGGACTATACGTTCTGTGTTTGTGATAGTCAGCATGACTCCATGGCTACGGGCTCTCTTTCTGTGCTAGTGACTCTATACCGAAACTATAATCCTCACGTTTGACGGCAGGGTAATAGTGGAACTTGTGTCCTCTCTGCAATATCTCCTGAAGTCCCCTGATTCGCTCCACACCCCAGTGATGCCACTGAGGCCATGAACGATCGCCGAGCTGTGTAGTGTAGCTCAATCATTTACAGTAGCAGCGACCACCATCAGTGAGTAGTGTGGTATGTTCTTCCATGACAGTGTGGGCTTCCCCTGGGTGCTCCCGCGTGGCGTGGCGTTGGTAAGAGGGCACGTTGTGTTGGCACCGGAAGCGTGGTAACACTTGTGGGCTGCCCCTGGCACATCCAAGATTTAAGATTCGAGACACATGCGTGTACAGCGAAATGCGTCATTTGCGTCAACAACAAACTCAAGCTGAGGAGGTGCTGGGGGAAGACAGAAAGTGTCACCAACTTAGCATGCCCACAATGCTCGGCAGCACAGGACAGACACAACAAGCAACAAATGAATAATAGCAAAATAAGCAACACACACAAATCGCTGGGGAACTCAGCAGGTCAGGCAGCATCTATGGGAATGAATAAACAGTCCACGTTTTGGGCCAAGACTGAGATGGAAGGGGAAGACACTAGAATGAAATGGTGACAGGAAGGGATGGACGCTGGCTGGGGTGAGGGGGACAGATGGACACTGGCTGGGGTGAGGGGAAGGGATGGACGCTGGCTGGGGTGAGGGGGACGGATGGACGCTGGCTGGGGTGACGGGAAGGGATGGACGCTGGCTGGGGTGAGGGGGACGGATGGACGCTGGCTGGGGTGAGGGGAAAGGATGGACGCTGGCTGGGGTGAGGGGGACAGATGGACGCTGGCTGGGGTGAGGGGAAGGGATGGACGCTGGCTGGGGTGAGGGGGACGGATGGACGCTGGCTGGGGTGACGGGAAGGGATGGACGCTGGCTGGGGTGAGGGGGATGGATGGACGCTGGCTGGGGTGAGGGGAAGGGATGGACGCTGGCTGGGGTGAGGGGGACGGATGGACGCTGGCTGGGGTGAGGGGAAGGGATGGACGCTGGCTGGGGTGACGGGAAGGGATGGACGCTGGCTGGGGTGAGGGGGGCGGATGGACGCTGGCTGGGGTGACGGGAAGGGATGGACGCTGGCTGGGGTGAGGGGAAGGGATGGATGCTGGCCTCAAAAATCAAAGTATTGGGATGTTATGTTGAAAATGTTTAAGACATTGGTGAGGCCTTATTTGAAATATTATGTACAGCTCTGGTCACCTACCTACAGGAAGCCAGGTGGGTGGGAAAGGTCAAGGGGGCTGGAGAGGAAATAATCTGATAGGAGAGGAGAGTGGACCATTGGAGAAAGGGAAGGAGGAGGAGATTTTTTCCTCCCACCCTCCCTCCCTCGGGCTGTGTTGGTCATTGATGCAAAATGGCCCATTTCACTATATGTTTTAATGTTTTGGCATACCTTTGACAATTTATTCTTTCTTTTACATCACTGTCTGATCTGCGTATTAAAACTTAGCTTCTTTCACACAGAGAAGGGACCGTGAGGAGACGTTTGCCCCATTCTTTAACCAATAATCTAAATCGTTAGCACTCCCTCCTGACGGTAGACTTGCAAACACTATTACACGCCGCAGAACATTCCAGAAACCCACGGTTCCTTGACGCTGGTTTACCATGAAATGCATAATTCCTGAATCCACCTACATTCCCTTAGCTCTAACACAAATATGGCTGGTATAAATAGATCCTTGTCAGTCAGATTCTTTTAAAGTATTGGTGTAGGCACAGATTAAGCCAAGTAGATTAAGTGCTGAATATTTATGGCTGCGGAGCTGTCTGTGGCTTCAGTATGATTAATGTCCATTGGTTTAAATCTCAGATTCACAGATCAGCATGCTTGGCTACGAATGCTTGTCAGAGGATCTTCTCAGAACTCTCTGTTAATCTGAGTGGACTTCCTCTTTTATCTGTAGATTACAGCAAAGCTCCCGATTGTGTCATGAAATGTAGAGGAGGCTTGACCCAGAAGCAGAGCAGCACAGATGATTTAGCAGTAAACGGTAGTTTTATAATTGACTGCAAAAACACAAGCCACAATCAATTGCCTGTTAAACCACTGGCGGTTAGGGCAGCAATGAAGATCCTCCATCCCCAGTGATGGTCAGGGCTTCCTTCATCGTGTCAGTAGCTTCCTCCCAGTTTTCACTCCTGTCAGTCACACAAGTCCCGGGTGGAGACTCTGGAATACCGTCACACTCAGATGTAGAAGGATTCTTCATTGTTGTTTCTGTAACAATTTTCTTTTACCCATCAGGGTTGTTGGCCCTGAGCTGAACCCCTGAACCTGGAGGACTGGTGGACTACTTTTAGTTTGGCCTTTACCCTTTGACCTGTTTGGCATGGGTGACCCCACCAAGAGCCAAATCATACAGCCCTGAATCCAGTCGACATAGCTATTGAAGCACGCAAGCCCCCAAACCACGACAAGGTTGTGGTCCCCTTGAAGGAACAAGACATGAGGGGCCACAGAACAGGAGAGAACAGATACTTAACTTGACAAGGACCCAAGGTAGCTGAAGGCCAGGAGCAACTGGTTGAGGCTGGTTGGTTCAATGGGTAAATAAGGATTGTGGATTATAAAAACAAGAGATTCTGCAGTTGCTGGAAATCCAGAACAACATACACAAAATACTAGAAAAGTCAGCAAGTCAGGCAGCGTCAATGAAGATGAACAAACAATCGACGGTTTAGGCTGAGACCCTTCTTCAAGACAACAAAGGGGAAGATGCCAGAATAAAAAGGTGGGGCGAGGGGAACGAGGCTAGCTGGAAGGTGATAGGTGAAGCCAGGTGGGTGGGAAAGGTAAAGGGCTGGAGAAGAAGGAATCTGATAGTAGAGGAGAGTGGGCCATGGGAGAAAGGGAAGGAGGAGGGGCACCAGGAGGAGGTGATAGGCAGGTGTGAAGAGGTAAGAGGCCAGAGTGGGGAATAGAAGAAGAGGAGAGGAGGAGGGAAACAGTTTATTACCGGAAGGAGAAATCAATATTCGTGCCATCAGATTGGAGGCTACCCTGAGGGTGACCTCATTGTGACACAAGGTTAGGCCACGGACTGACACGTTGCAATGGGAAAGCGAGTCAGAGTTAAAATATTGGCCACCGGGACGTTCCGCTTTTGGCGGGTGGAGCAGAGGTGCTTGACGAAGCGGTTCCCCAATTTACGACGGGTCTCACCAGTGTAGAGGAGGCCACATCAGGAGCACTGGACACAATGGACAAACCCAGCAGACTCGCTGGTGAAGTGTTACAAGGATTGTGGACGAGAGCTGGGTTTAAATAGGCTGCAGGTGCTGAGTTGAGAACAAGTGGCAGGTGACTCTTGTTAGCTGGGTGGAAACTGGGAGGTGCCTGACACCGAGGTCTGTTGCTCCGACGGATCTTAGAAGTTATTTCAAGCTGTTCCCTTATGAAAATGGCCCTTGAGTCTGAAGATGTTCAGGAGGTGGGGGAGTTTTTGGGAAATGGGAGGAAACTGGAGCACCTGGAAGAAAAACAAGCAAGAGACACTCTGCAGATGCTGGAAATCCAGAGCAACGCACACAAAACACTGGAGGAACTCAGGCAGCATCTATGGAAAAGAATAAATAGTCAACGTTTCAGACTGAGTCCCTTCATCAGGACTGGAAAAAAGATGAGGTCAGAAGAAGAAGGTGAGGGGAGGGGAGGAGGAAGTACATGATGGGAGGTGATAGGTGGAACCTGTAGAGGGGGATGGAGTGAAGTAATGAACTGTGAAATTGGGTGGTGAAAGAGATCACGGTCTGGAGAAGGGTGGTATCTCATAGGAGAGGTCAGAAGAGCATGGAAGAAAGGGTAGAGCAAAGAGCACCAGAGGGAAATGATGGGCAGGTACGGAGAGGGGAATGGGAATGGTGGAAGGGGGCAATTACTGGAAGTTTGAGAAATCGATGTTCATTCAATCAAGTTGGCGGCTACCCAGATGGAATATGAGGTGTTGCTCCTCCAACTTGAGTGTGGCCTCATCGCGGCAGCAGAGGAGGCCGCGGACTGACACGTCGGAATGGGAATGCGTGGCCGCCGGGAGGTCCCGTTTGTTCTGGCGGATGAAGCATTGGGTGATCGGCGGAGCGGCCTCCCAATCTCGAGGAAACCCGTGCAGTCACGGGTAGAACAAATAAGCTCATTACAGACAGTGGCAGGGGAGAGTGGGACTCCTATCACGTCACAGTAACTGCTGCCCTACCGTGGTGCCCCATTCCAATCCAAAATTAAAACTGACAAAATCAATTTCCGGCTGGATAGATTTAGCACGCCATCCTTGATCTGTTAAATTGATTTCATCAAGGTAATGAACACTGAGATGTGGTCCACGATGTATTGGAAAGCATGTTTATCATTATTCCTGATTGCTTGCAGTGCCGAGACTCCGAAACAGTCAGAGGATGAATATTACCACAGTTAGAGATAGAATATTGAACAAGCTTCTTTAAAATATTAAACATAAAAACAGAACGGAAGGAGGACAAGGCCAGAACAATACATACAAAACACAGGAGGAACTCAGCAGGTCAGGCAGCATCTATGGAGATGAATAAACAGTTGGCATTTCGGGCTCAGTCCCTTCTTCAGGACTGGAAAAGAAGGGGAATATGCTGGAATAAAATGGTGGGGGAGGGGAAGGAGACTAGCATGAAGGAGATAGGTGAAGACAGGTGGGTGGGAAAGGTCAAGGGCAGGAGAAGAAAGAATCTCCAGAGAGGAGAGTGGAAAGGGATGGAGGAGGGGTCCCAGGGGGAAATGATAGGCAGGGGAGAAGAAGTGGGTAAGTGGGGTGGGATTTGTTTAGCAGAAGAAGAGATTGATACTCACGCCATCAGGTTGGAGGCTACCCAGACTGAATATAAGGTGTTGCTCCTTCACCCTCATCTTGGCATAAGAGGAAATGGGAATGGGAATTAAAATGATAGGGCCATCGGGAAGTTCCACTTGTGGCAGATGGTGCAGATGTGCTCAACGAAGCAGTTCACCCCCCCCCCCCCAACCCACCTCAATTTATGACAGGTCTCACCAATGGGAGGCCACAATTGGGAGCACTGGACACAATAGACAATCCCAGCAGATTTGCAGGAGAAGTGTTGCTTCACCTGGAAGGAAGGACTGTTTGGGATCCAGAAAGGAGGTGAAGGAGGCCATTCAGCCCCTCACTTTAACCAACAATCTCAGCACTGTTGGATTCTGATGTTTTTAAAACCAGGTTCTTTCAGAAGTCAGGAAAGAGGCACAAAACCTGTTGCTTCGTAATTGATTTATTTAGTGTTAATAGACATGACGAGGAATTTCTTTACCCAGAGAGTGGTGAATCTGTGGAATTCCTTGTCACAGGTGGCTGTGCAGGACAAATCTTCGGGTATATTTCAGACCATAAGACCACAAGATATAGGAGTAGAATTAGGCCATTTGCCCCATCGCATCTGCTCCACATTTCATCATAGCTGATCCATATTCCCTCTCAACCCCAATCTCCTGCCTTCTCCCTGTATCCCTTCACGCCCTGACTAATCAAGAATCTATCAACCTCAGCCTTAAATATACCCAGTGACTTGCCCTCCAGAGCTGCCTATAGCAACAAATTACACAAATTCACCACACTCTGGCTAAAGAAATTCCTCCTCTTTTCCATTCTAAAAGGATGCCCTTGAATTCTGAGGCTGTGTCCTCTGGTCTCAGATTGCCCACCGTGGGAAACATCCTCTTCACATCCACACTATCAAGGCTTTTTAATATTTGATAGATTTCGTTCAGGTCATTCCCTCATTCTTCAGAATTCTAGAGAATAGAGGCCCAGAACCATCAAACACTCATATGACAAGTGTTTCATTCCCAGTATCACTTTCATGAACCTCCTTTGAATCATCTTCAATGTAAGCACATACTGTCTTTGTTAAGGGGCCAAAACTGCTCACAATATTTGAAGTGAGGCTTCAGCAGAACTTTATATACTCTCAACATTACATCCTTGCTTTATATTCTAATGTTCTCGAAATGAATGCCAACATTGTATTTTGGCTTGGACTTCACTTGTTAGCCACGGTTGTGTCATAGAAACATAGAAAACCTACAGCACAATACAGGCCCTTCAGCCCACAAATCTGTGCTGAACATGTTCCTATCTTAGAACTACCTAGGCTTACCCATAGCCCTCTATTTTTCTAAGCATGTAGCCATCCGGGAGTCTCTTAAAAGACCCAATTGTATCCGCCTCCACCACTGCCGCTGGCAGCCCATTCCATGCACTCACCACTCGCTGTGTAAAAAAAACTTACCCCTGACATCTCCTCTGTACCTACTTCCAAGCACCTTAAAACTATGCCCTCTCGTGCTAGGCATTTCAGCCCTGGGAAAAAGCCTCTGACTATCCACACAATCAATGCCTCTCATCATCTTGTTCACCTCTATCAGGTCACCTCTCATCCTCCGTCACTCCAAGGAGCAAAGGCCGAGTTCACTCAGCCTGTTCTCATAAGGCATGCTTCCCAATCCAGGCAGCATCCTTGTAAATCTCCTCTGCACCCTTTCTATGGCTTCCACATCCTTCCTGTAGTGAGGCGACCAGAACTGAGCACAGTACTCCAAGTGGGGTCTGACCAGGGTCGTATATAGCTGCAACATTACCTCTCGGCTCCTAAACTCAATCCCATGATTGATAAAGACCAATGCACCATATGCCTTCTTAACCACAGAGTCAACCTGCGCAGCAGCTTTGAGCATCCTGTGGACTCGGACCCCAAGATCCCTCTGATCCTCCACACTGCCAAGAGTCTTACCATTAATACTATATTTTGCCATCATATTTGACCTACCAAAATGAATCACCTCACACTTAATCTGGGTTGAACCCCATCTGCCACTTCTCAGCCCAGTTTTGCATCCTATCAATGTCCCGCTGTAACCTCTGACAGCCCTCCACACTATCCACAACACCTCCAACCTTTGTGTCATCAGCAAATTTACTAACCCATCCCTCCAATTCCTGATCCAGGTCATCTATAAAAATCACAAAGAGCAGGAGTCCCAGTACAGATCCCTGAGGCACCCCACTGGTCACCGACCTCCATGCAGAATATGACCTATCTACAACCACTCTTTGCCTTCTGTGGGCAAGCCAGTTCTGGATCCACAAAGCAATTTCCCATTCGATCCCATGCCTCCTTACTTTCTCAATTAGCCTTGCATGGGGTACCTTATCAAATGCCTTGTTAAAATCCATATACACTACATCTACTGCTATACCTTGATTAAAGTGTTTAGTCACATCCTCAAAAAATTCAATCAGCCTTGTAAGGCACAACCTGCCTTTGACAAAGCCATGTTGACTATTCCTCATCATATTATGCCTCTCCAAATGTTCATAAATCCTGCCTCTCAGGATCTTCTCTATCAACTTACCAACCACTGAAGTAAGACTCACTGGTCTATAATTTCTTGGGCTATCCCTACCCCCTTTCTTGATTAATGCAATAACGTCCGCAACCCTCCAATCCTCCAGAACCTCTCCCGTCCTCATTGATGATGCAAATATCATCGCCAGAGGCTCAGCAATCTCCTCCCTCGCTTCCCACAGTAGCCTGGGGTACATCCCGTCCAGTCCCGGTGACTTATCCAACTTGATGCTTTCCAAAACCTCCAGCACATCCTCATTCTTAATATCTACATTCTCAAGCTTTTTAGTCCACCGCAAGTCATCACTACAATCATCAAGATCCTTTTGCATAGTGAATCCGGAAGCAAAGTATTCATTAAGTACCTCCGCTATTTCCTCCGGTTCCATACACACTTTTCCACTGTCACTTTCCTTAATTATGCCCGCCAAGGCCTTCTCATGGCCCCTTCTGGCTCTCCTAATTTCCTTCTTAAGCTCCTTCCTGTTAGCCTTATAATTTTCTAGATCTCTAACATTTCCTAGCTCTCTGAACCTTTTGTAAGCTTTTCCTTTCTTTGTGACTGGATTTATTACAGCCTTTGTACACCACGGTTCCTGTACCCTATCATAACATCCCTGTCTCATTGGAAGGTACCTATACAGAACTCTACACAAATATCCCCTGAATATTTGCCACATTTCTTCCATACTTTTCCCTGAGAACATTTGTTTCCATTTTAAGCCTCCAATTTCCTGCCTGATAGCCTCATAATTCCCCTTACTCCAATTAAATGCTTTTCTACCTTATCTGTTCCTATCTCTCTCCAATGTTATTGTAAAGGAGATAGAATTGTGATCACTATCTCCAAAATGCTCTCTCACTGAGTGATCTGACACCTGACCAGGTTCATTTCCCAATACCAACTCAAGTACAGCCTCTCCTCTTGTAGGCTTATCTACATACAGTGTCAAGAAACCTTCCTGAACACACCTAACAAACTCCACTCCATCTAAACCCTTTGTTCTAGGGAGATGCCAATCGATATTTGGGAAATTAAAATCTCCCATCAGGACAACTCTGTTATTATTACACCTTTCCAGGATCTGTTTCCCTACCCGCTCCTCGATATCCCTGTTACTATTGGGTGGCCTTTAAAAAACACCCAGTAAAGTTATTGAACCCTTCCTGTTCCTAACCTCCACACCACAGAGACTCCATAGACAATCCCATAGACATGGCGTCCACCTTTTCTGCAGCCGTGACGCTATCTCTGATCAACAGTGCTACACCCCCACCTCTTTTGCCTCCCTCCCTGTCCTTTCTGAAACATCTAAAACCCAGCACTTGAAGTAAACATTCCCGTCCCTGAACCATCCAAGTCTCTGTAATGGCCACCACATCATATCTCCAAGTACTGATCCACGCTCTAAGCTCATCTGCTTCGTTCACAATGCTCCTTGCATTTATAACATAGACACATCTCAAACTTTGGTCTGAGCAAGTCCCTTCTCTATCACCTGTTTATCCTCCCTCTCGCACTGTCTCCAAGCTTTCTCTATTTGTGAGCCAACCGCCTCTTCCCCAGTCTCTTCAGTTCGGTTCCCACCCCCCAACAATTCTAGTTTAAACTCTCCCCAGTAGCCTTAGCAAACCTCCCCGCCAGGATATTGGTCTCCCTGGGATTCAAGTGCGACCCATCCTTTTTGTACAGGTCACAAAACTTTGCAACAAAACCATCAATTCCAGCATCTAAATCATTAACATGTAATATAAAAAGAACTTGTTCCAACTGTAACGTATGGATCTATTTCTTTTCGAGCAGTGAGCCCCCTCCCCACAGCACTAGGTATTGCTCTGTTGTCTGCACAAGCACTGTTGCCTACGCATGCGTATTGTTCTCTCTCTCTCGCTGCAATGTGGATCTCCCGTAAGCATGCTTTCATTTAATCGATATGTAATTATGCACAGACACCACAAATTGGCGACGAGGGTGAACCTGAATGCCAGAAAATATCACAAAGTGCACTGACAGTTACTGGACAAAGCAGTGAGAGTTAAGCTGTACAGAGAAAACCGTCACAGATACCAACAAATGCCTGAGTTCAGTGCACAGTAACAGTGAAAGGCACGTTGAATTTAAAGTGAAAATAACGTGGCGACGGCTTCCGCCTGGAAAGTTGACAAATTTGATAGCGCTGATGAAGACTGGGATTTGTTTACCATGAGAGTTGAACTGTATTGTAATGCGAAGAACGTGGAGGAGCAGAAGAAAGCCCCCACACTTATTAGCTTAATGGGTGCTGGATATACAGCTTCTTATGCAACCCAGTAACACCTGAAAAGCCAGCAAGCAAGATGCTCGATGAAATTGTTACAGTTTTACTAAATCACTTGAGCCCTAAGCCACTGGCAATAGCTGAGGATTTAGATCTTTCAAAGGGAACCAGTAAAAAGATGAAAGCCTTTCTGAATACATTGCAGAACTGCGCAAACCTTCCCAATACTGTGACTTTAGAGATGGACTTTTTGATGCATTAAGGGACAGGCCTGTATGTGGCATGTATAGTCAAAGCTCTCAAAAGAGGCAACTGTCAGACAGAGACCTAACCTTAGAATGGGCATTAACCATTGCAATATCATTAGAATCTGCAGCAAAGGATGCAACGGACTACAGAATAAGAGGTTAGAATGTGAAATGCACAAAATGTCCCTGAATGGCGCAAAAAGCCAAAGATGTTATCGATGTGGCAAATCCTCCCATGTTGCAAATGTCTATAGGTTCAAAGAAAATGTCCGCAGAAAGTGTCACAGACAAAGTCACACAGAGAGAGTGTGCAAGGCAGACAAAAAGCACGACCGAGTGAAAAGTCTCAAACACAAAACTACGCAAATGCATAAAGTGACTGAATGTGAAACTGGATCAGGCAACACAGAGTCTGACAAAGGTGAGCTGCCATGCCTACTGAAGCAGATCACAACATCATCTGGATCACAATAGATGTGTCTGGTGTAAAACTGAAAATGGAGCTGGGTACAGGGTCAGCTTTCTCCATAATTCTGACTACAACAGACTGTTTTCTAAGATACCAATAGAGAAGACCTCAGTGATGCTAAAGACTTACACAGATGAAGCAGTGTAAGTCGGGCAAGTGGGGCTCATCGGATCAGCCTTGGACGGCAGCCCGCCTGGGAGAAGGAAAACTCAGATTTTAAACCTCCGCTGCCTTGCGGCCATACCCACCCATGGGAAAGGCTTCCGGAGTAAACCCCAGGAAAAAATCTGGAGCCAAGGTCCTTAAGGCAGTTTGATGTTGTTTAAAACTTCACTCTGGCAACCTCTGCGATGACACTGGTGCCAAGCTGTATTGGCGCTTGCCCTTCCCTTGGACTACATCAGTGATGTGGAGAGGGGGAGCCCACTGCATGGGCAACAGCCGGTTCTTCAAATCTTCCCACCCAGGCTTGTGCCCTGGAGAGGGCACAGTCCACCAGAGGTACAAACCCATGATCCTCTGGGATCAATGGCTGCCTACTACACAGGTGAAAAAGTGTCTCCCAAAGGTAAACTGAAAATGAATGTTACATATGGAGGCTAGACATAACAGTTAGAGCTTTATGTATTGGAAAGTGGAGGGCCAGCACTTTTTGGACGTGAATGGTTGAGAAAAACCCAACTAGTCTGGAACTCAATCAAAGTTCTCCGTGAGACATCAAAAGGCAACTGCAGTCCAAGTGGTAGCAGTAACCAGAGACTGTCACAGTTTTTAATTCTAATGTGAAGGTGTTTGAGAAGAAGACTGGTAAACTCAAAGGCCTGAAGGCCAGAATTGAACTGAACTGGATGAAGCAGCAACACCAAGATTCCATAAAGTGTGTCCAGTGCCTTACGCACTACGTCCTAAAGTGGATGCTGAACTTCAGATCTTGGAGGCATCTGGAATCCTCTCCAAGGTTGAGTGGAGCGATTGATCCACGCCCATTGTCCCGGTGATCAAGAAGGGGAAGGCCAGAGTTGTTTGCATATGTGGGGATTTCAAGGTGAGCATCATCCTGGAGCTGCATACCGTGCAGTGTCCTCTGCCACGAATAGAAAACATTTTTGCATCTTTGGCAGGAGGGGAGAGGTTTTCAAAGATTGACTTGTCACAAGCCTATCTGCAAATGGAGACTGAGGAGTCGAGCAGGAAGTTCCTCTCAATCAACAATCACAAGGGATTGTCCAATATAATCGTCTCGTCTTTGGCGTCACATCAGCTCCAACAATTTGGCAAATGTGCTCCAAGATACCCCAGGGTCACAATATTACCCTATTGACATCATCGTGACTGGCAAGAATGATGACGAGCACCTCCAGAACTTGGTAAAGTGCTTACCAGGCTGAGTGAGTATGGTCCACGTGCAAAGAGAGACAAATGTGAGTTTTTCAAGAATGAAATTTCATATTGTGGACATGTCATTGACAAGCATGGTTTACATAAGTCACAAGAGAAGATTGAAGCAGTGCTACAGGCACCCAAACCGGGAAATATGTCACAACTCAGGTTGTACTTGAGCCTTGTAAACTGCTACCACCGGTTTCTCCCAAACATTGCTACAGTGCTGACCCATTGAGCACACTGTTACAGACAGGAGCAAAGTGGGAATGGTCAGAGATGTGAAAGAGCATTCAAGCAAGCAAAGAGATTAATAACATCCGAGAACTGCTCACGCACTATAACCAGTTGCTGCCCACCAGGTTTGAATGCGATGCATCCCCTTATGGCATTGGAGCTGTTTTATCACACACTATGAAACATGGATCTGAATGCCTGATTGCATTTGCTTCGGGATCACTGACAAGCGCAGAACACAACCACACACAGTTCGACCGAGAGGCCCTTAGTCTAGTGTGGGGAATAAAGAAGTTCCACCACTACCTCTACGGACAGAAGTTTACACTAGTGACAGACCACCAGCCCCTTGTGTCCATTTTCAATCCCAGGAAAGGAATCCCAGTGATGCCTGCAACCTGGTTACAACGTTGGGTACAGTTCCTAGGAACCCACACTTATGATATAGAGTTCAAGGGTACCAAACAACACAGCAATGCTGATGGCTCATCACCCCTTCCACTGTTGGCAACTGAAGAAGAAAAGTCTTCATGCTGCGATCCAGCAGAGGTGTTCCACACTGCACTGGTGGACCAGTTGCCGGTAACAAATTCCGAAACACAAAGGGAAAGAAGGAATGACCCGACGCTGTCAGAAGTCTATGACATCACCATGCAAGGACGGCCAGCGCTTGGTAACCCTGTGTTTCCAGATTTCTCAGTGAGACGAGACCAACTGTAGGAATGTCAAAGAATGCTGATGTGAGGATCTCACGTTGTGGTTCCCTCTAAACTGTGCACCAGAGTGTTAGAGAATCTGCATGAGGTACTCCTGGGTACAGTCAAGATGAAGAGTCTCACCTGGAGCTACACGTGGTGGCCAGGAATAGACAGGCAGATTGAAGACTCGGCCAAAAGCTGTTCAGGATGCCAGTAAGTTCAAAATGCACCCCCACAGAGTGCATGGGAGTGGCCATTGTCACCATACATATTGGCTTTGCTGGGCCATTCATGGACTGTATGCTTCTGATTGCTGTGGTTGGTCATTCGAAGAGGCCGGAGGTTATACTAATGAAGTTAACCACCTCAGCAAAGATTGTCTCAACCCTGGGGACTATCTTCGCTGGTAAAGTCTTAACAGAACAAATTGTGAGTGACAACGGGCCACAATACACATCAGAAGAATTCCGACTGTTCATGAAGAAAAACGGCATCAGACATTTCCAGTCAGCTCCTCACCACAAACCTTCAAGACCATTAAAGTGATGGACAAGGAGGACATTTCTCTACAGCATAAGATGGACAACTTCCTTTTTGTGTAATGGAACTCTGTTCATGTGACAACAAATCAAACACCTGCAGTGCTGTTCATGAGCAGGAATCTGAGATCTCGCATAGACCTCCTGAAACCAGATCTACGGAGGGAAGTGCAGAATAAACAGTTCAGCCAGTTGCCAAGTGAAGCAGGAAGGAGCTTCGAGATTGGACAGGAAGTGATTACCGTGAAGACAAGTGGACACCCGATAGGACAGCTACAAGAACTGGACCACTGATGTACACAGTGGATGTTGGAGATCAGGCATGGAGACGTCATGTGGACCAGATACTGGACATTCTACCAAAGAACATTATCATTGACAAGACACCTGCCAAACCTGATGCCACTTCACAGGTCCAGAGGCACTATCCTGAAAGAAACAGAGCACCACCCAAAAGACCGAATTGTTAGAAGTGTGAAGTTAGTGATGGACTGTTATTGTGAAAGCATGTTTATTTGGTTGTGAAAGGGAAATATTTTGTGTATATAGTTTTATGTTGCATTAATTTAAAGGGAGAGGAAGGGTATTGTGTGGATCTATTTCTTTTAGAGCAGTGACCCCCCCCCCCTTAGCTCTACATATTGATCTGTTGTTTACGCATGCACATTGTTCTCTCCCCCCCCCCCCCCCCACCCCCCTCTCTCGCTGCAATGTGAATACACTAGTTAATGCCATCTCCCGGGTGTGTGATTTCATTTAATCAATACGTAGTTGTGCACAGACACGATGCCAACACAGAACCCTGTGGAGCACCACTAGTCACCCGCAGCCAGCCACGAAAGGTTCCCTTCATTCCCTCTCCTTACCCCCTGCCAGTCAGCCACTGCTAGAATCTTGTCTGTAATACCAGATGCTCGTAGCTTGCTAAGCAGCCTCATGTGTGGCATCTTGTCAAAGGCCTTCTGAAAATCCAAGTACACAAATCAAGCAATTCCCTTTTGTCTATTCTGCTTGTTATTTCTCCAAGGAGTTCCAACAGATTTGTCAGACAAGATTTAACAGTGAGGAAACCACCTCAATGTACCTCCAAGTAACCTGAGACCCCATCCTTAATAATCAGTTCCAACATCTTCCCAAACACTGAGGTCAGGCTAACTGGCCAAAAGTTTCCTATCCTCTGACTCTCTCCTCTCTTGTAGAGTGGAGTGACAACATCACACCTGCCAATCTGTAACTGTGCTGCAAGTTCATCGACCTTATTCCGTATTCTGTGCACATTCAGATATGACACCTTCAGTCTGATATTCACCCTTTTTGATTTTGATGCACCGTGCTCAACCTTTTGATTCCTAACTTTGTCTGAGGTCTTACCAACATCTGCCTCCACAACCTCTCCACTAACTGTCCTGACACTCTGGTTCCCATCCCCCCGCAACTCTAGTTTAAACCCCACTGTGCAGCATTAACAAACTTTCCCACTAGGATATTGGGAGTTATATACAGAAAACCAAACAGTAGTAAGGATTTCTTTCTCCCGAGGCTTCCCCCCTCCCCCTTTCTTTCTCCCGAGGCTTCCCCCTCCCCCTTTTCTTTCTCCCGAGGCTTCCCCCCTCCCTCTTTCTTTCTCCTGAGGCCTCCCGTCCCATGATCCTTTCCCTTCTCCAGCTCTGTATCACTTTCACCAATCACCTTTCCAGCTCTTAGCTTCATCCCACCCCCTCCGGTCTTCTCCTATCATTTCGCATTTCCCCCTCCCCCCACTACTTTCAAATCTCTTACTATCTTTCCTTTCAGTTAGTCCTGACGAAGGGTCTCGGCTCGAAACGTCGACAGTGCTTCTCCTTATAGATGCTGCCTGGCCTGTTGTGTTCCACCAGCATTTTGTGTGTGTTGTTGTTTGAATTTCCAGCATCTGCAGATTTCCTCATGTTTGCAGTAGTAAGGATGTGGTCTTCAAACCATCCATTCAAATTTGTAGATAAGAGTTAACTAATCAGATAGTTCTTATGCAAGATAATGCAACATCAAGAGAAGCTTCCAGAATCATGCAAATGTTACCACTATGGGACACACCGAGCGTTTAACTGTCCAGTACTGTGAAAAATACTGACTTTTGTTTGGAATCAAATGACTTTGCCTGGTGTCTCAGGGCTGGGTTAGTCTGCATCTGCACACCCCTGGCACTCCTTCTCTGCCCCCTGTCCCACACCCCTCCCATGGCACTCCACTCTCCCAATATCCTTGGCTCCCGCCAGATTTACAAATACAGTACTGTGCAGTCTTTTTGCACCCCAGCTATATATATGCCTAGGATAACTTTGCCCCGTACTGTATTTGACTCAAAATAGGATTCAGGTTTATTGTCACTAACGTATGTAAGTTTTCTGGCAGCAGTACAGAGCAGAATTGCTATAATTTACAAAAACAAGTACCCTTAAGAGGATGTTTCCTATAGTGGGAGAGGTTAGGGTGACAGGGCACTGCTTCGGAATAAAGGGACTTCACTTTTGAACAGAGATGAGGAGGAATTTCTTTAGCTAGAGGGTGGTGAATCTATGCAATTCATTGCCACAAATGGCTTTGGGTATACTTAAAGCGGAGGTTGATAGTTTCTTCACTAGGCAGGTTGTGAAATGTTACAGGGAGAAGGCAAGAGAATGGGGTTGATTTACTGACTTTCT
This sequence comes from Hemitrygon akajei, assembly GCF_048418815.1. Classification (NCBI taxonomy): domain Eukaryota; kingdom Metazoa; phylum Chordata; class Chondrichthyes; order Myliobatiformes; family Dasyatidae; genus Hemitrygon; species Hemitrygon akajei. Next base: position 129,364,875 of record NC_133130.1, on the reverse strand, counting down.
GCCCATTGCACCACTTTTAGGGCAGCAATGAAGATCCTCCATCTCTGGTGGTGTTCAGGGCTTCCTTCATTGTGTCAGTAGCTTCCTCTCGGTTTTCACTCCTGTCAGTCCTGCGTGAGGACCCAGGAATACCTTCATGTAGAAGGAATCTTCATTGCTGTTCTATAACAGTTTTGTTTGACTAGTCAGGATTGTTAATCCTGAGCTAAACCCCCAAACCTGGAGGACCAGTGGACCACCCTTAGTCTGGCCTCTACCCTTTGACCTGTTTGGTATGGGTCACCCTCCCAAGAGCCAAAGTCTAAAGCCCAGACTCCAGCCTCCTTAGCTCTCCAGGACATTGAGGCACAAAGCCTCCTGACCCCAAGTCAAGGCGTGGTCCTCTTGAAGAAGAATGGATTTGAGAGGGATAATAAATCAGCCATGATTTAAATAGGTCGCAGAAAGTTGTAAAATTAGTCAGCTCCATCATGGGCTCTAGCCTTTAAAGTATCTAAGACATCTTCAAGGAATGGTGCCTCAGAAGAGCGGTGTACAACATTAAGGACCTCCACCACCCAGGACATGCCCTCTTCTCATTGCTACCATCAGGGAGGAGGTACTGGAGGCTGAAGGCACACACTCAATGATTCAGGAACAGCTTCTTCCCCTCTGCCATCCGATTTCTAAATAGACGTTGAACCCATGAACACTACCCCACTACTTTTCTTATTTATTTCTGTTTTTACACTATTTATTTTAAATTAACAATTTAATATACATTTATATATTTTTACGGTAATTCAGGTTTTTTGTATATTTATCTTGTATTGCATTGTACTGTTGCTGCAAAGTTAATAAATATGCCAGTGATATTAAACATGATTCTGATTCTGATAGAATGACGGAGCAAACTTGATGGACCGAATGGCCTAATACTGCTCTTATGACCTTATAGTGTTAACTGCTGTGATCAGCGGACTATCCCTTTAGGGGACAGTTAGTAATAGGTGATAAACGCTGACCTTGCCTGCAATCCCCATAAACATAAAAATTCATGTTCAAAGATTTGTCTCTGGCTTTCATGTTGTGCATGTTAACGAGGGCGCAGGGACTAACTCCAAGCACTGAGATATTAAAACACTGAATTAGCAGCGTTCGGCAATAAAAGACTTCATGGGAAAATTGGATACTGGAAATGAAGTCAAATGGCAAGGGGAGAAGATAACTTTTCATCCGCACCGTCAGATTGAGATATTAATATGTGATAAGCATGACCTCGATTTAATCCAATTAGTTTGGGCTCAGACTACGGCTGCAGAAAGTGGAAATAAGGGAATGTGGCCTGCGGATTTTGGTCATGAGATTACTTTTGATCGGGGGCTAATTCTCCCAGAGTTGAGTAGAAACCTTTGCTTGTCGTCCTTCCCTCGCTGAGGTCCTCAGTTTTATTTTTGCCTCCGAGTTGGACATGGCCGTTGCCATGGCAACGCTCTGCGAAAGGACAGAGAAGCACTCTCTGGTTCTGGCCAAACGTGTTCAAGCAGAATCAGAATCAGTTTTATCATCACAGACAGGTTGTGAAATTTGTGGCTTTTCAGTAGCAGTACTTAAATCAGAGTCATGGAGTCATCAAAAAGTACAGCGCAGGACCAGGCCTTTTGGCCCATCTAGCCCATGCTAAACCATTTAAACTATCTACTTCCATCAACCAGCACAAGCACCACAGCCCTCCATACCCCTGCCATGTACCTAAATTATAATAAATCTATTTAAAAAGCTAAATCTATTCCAGAATTGAAAGGCCTGTCACGTGAGGAGCATTTGAAGGCTCTGGGCATCTACTCACTGGAATTCAGAAGAATGAGGAGTGACCTCACTGAAATCTATGCAATGTTGAAAAATCTTGTTTGACTGGATGTTGAGAGAATGTTTCCTATGGTGGAGGAGTCTAAGATCAGAGGGGACTACCTCAGAATAGAGGGACATCCTTTTAGAATGAAGATGAGGAGGAATTTCTTTAGCTGGAGAATGGTGAATCTGTGGAATTCATTGCCACAGGCGGCTGTGGAACCCACATCATTGGGTATATTTCAGGCAGAAGTTGATAGATTCTTGATTGGTCAGGGTATGAAGGAATTCAGGGAGAAGGCAGGAGATTGGGGCTGAGAGGGAAAATGGATCAGCCATGATGGAATGGTGAAGCAGATTCGATGGGCCAAATTGCCTAGTTCTCCTCCTATGTCTTACGCTCTTAAAAAGAGAGTAAAACAATGCTGAAGTAGTGTTCATGGGTTCAATGTCAATTCAGAAATTTAATGGCAGCGGGGAAGAAGCTGTTCCTGAATCATTGAGTGTGTGTCTTCAGACTCCTGTACCTCCTCCCTGATGGCAGAGGGGAAGAAGCTGTTCCTGAATCACTGAGTGTGTGTCTTCAGGCTCCTGTACCTCCTCCCTGATGGTAGCAATGAGAAGAGGGCACGTCCTGGGTGGTGAGGGTTCTTAATGATAGATGCTGCCTTTTTGAGGCATCGCTCCTTGAAGATGTCATGGATGCTGGGGAGGCTGGTGCCCATGATGGAGCTGACTGAGTTTACCATTTCCTGTAGCTTTTTCCAATCCTGTGCATTGGAGCCCCCATACCATTTAGAAAGCTCTCCATGGTCCATCAGTAGAAAGTTGCTAGTATCTTTGGAGACAGACCAATTCTCCCCAAACTCCTAATGAAATATAGTTGCTGTCGTGCCTCCTTTGTAACTGCATCGAAATGTTGGAGCCAGGTTAGATCCTCAAAGATATTGACACCCAGGCGTCTGAAATTGCTCACTCTCTCCACTGCATGTTCAGCAGCAATATATCCCTAGGGCAGTGCTGCGATGTTTAATTTTCAAAGTGAATGAGATGCTGCAGAGGCATATGATCTTGGGGACAAATTTCAATTACCCAAGTGTCGAGTGGAAGCCTTCCCTTGTCGTCCTCCCCTCACTGAGATCCTCAGTTTTATTTTCGCCTCTGAATTGGACATGGAGGTTGTGAAAGGGTGGAGGAGCACTCTCCAGATCTGGCCAGTACCCTTTCCCTTGTTCGGACTGTCTGAAATTCAGCAACCTGCTCGCTGCCTGCCGTTAGCTGTGGATGCTTCCTGTGCACACGTAAGACTGGAAGAAATAGAAGCAGAATTAAGCTATCTGGCCCATCTCGTCTACTCCGCCATTCCATCATGGCTGACTTATTATCCCTCTCTGCCCCATTCTCCTGCTTTTGCACCGTAATCTTTGATACCCTGACTCATCAAGAACCTGTCAAGCTCTGCTTTAAATACAACCAGTGATTTGGCTTCCATAACTGCCCGTGGCAACGAATTCCACAGATTCACCACCCTCTGGCTAAAGAAACTCCTCTTCATCTCTGCTATAGCTGGATGCATGTCTATTCTCAAGCTGTGCCTTTGGGCCCTAGACATGCCCACAATAAGAAACATCCTCTCCACATCTGGGCCACTCAATATTTGGTAGTTTTCAATGAGATTCCCACACCCCACCCCCATTCTTCAAAATCCCAGTGAGTACAGGTCCAGAACTATCGAAAGAGATGAGGGCCAAGGAGCTACTGTTTATTAGATGTAGAGATACAGCCAGGTAACAGGCCTTTCTACCCAACGAACCCACGCCATCCAATTATGCCCATGTGATCCATTAACCCACTATCTGGTACACCTTTGAACTCTGGGAGAAAACCCATGCGGGAAGAACGTACAAACTCCTTACAGACAGCGGCGGTGGGAATTGAACCCGGGTCAACCGCTATGCTACTAATTGAGGAATTCAAAGGGTGATTGGGCACTGGAAGTGAGTGTGGAATCGGTTCTCAGGGCCTTGAGCATTGAGCTGGGCAGTAGAGGATTGCAGTGTAACAAGTTAGCATTTATAAATCGGTTTATTATTTAATTTGTTTATTGAGATGCGGTGTGGAACAGGCCCTTCCGGCCCTTTGAGCCTCACCACCCAGCGACCCCTCGATTTAACCCTAGCCTCATCACAGGACAAGTTATAATGACCATTTAACTTGCTAACTGGTTTGTCTTCTTTGGACTGTCTTCTTTTCACACCCACACACACACACACAGACACAGACACAGACACACACCCACACACACACACACACACTCACACACAGACACACACACACACACACACACACACACACACACACACACACACAAAGGAACGTACAAGTTCCTTACAGAGGATGCTGGGATTGAACTCTGAACTCTGACACCATGAGCTGTAATGGTGTTGTGCTAACCGCTACCCTACCATGGTGCTCTAATTATGCAGTGATGAACTCTGTTTTGAGCACCATACCCGAAAGACCACAATCTGTGTGGATCAGAATCAGCATCTCCTCGCTGACAATCAACACTGTGTCCTTGGTCCACTGCTCCACTCTCTCTGCACCCATGACTGCGTGGCTAGGCACAGCTCTAATGTCATCTATAAATTTGCTGACAATACATTCACTGTTGGCACAATTTCAAATGATGACAAGAGGGCGTACAGGAGCAAGATAAATCAGCTGGTTGAATGGTGTCGCAGCAAAGATCTTGCACTCAATGTCAGTAAGACCAAAGAACTGATTGTGAACTTCAGAGAGGGTAAGATAAGGGAAAACACACCAGCCCTCATCGAGGGATCAGAAGTGGAAAGAGTGAACAATTTTAGGTTCCTGGGTGTCAATATCTCTGAGGATCTAGATGGGACCCAACATATAGATGTAACTACAAAGAAGGCACAACAGTGGCTATATTTCATTAGGAGTTTGAGGAGATTTTGTGTGTCACCAAAACACTCACAAATTTCTAAAGATGTACTATGGAGAGCTTTCTAACGGGCTGCATCTCCGTCTGGTATGTGGGGGAAAGGTGCTACTGCACAGGATTGAAATAAGCTGCAGAGTTGTAAAATTAGTCAGCTCCATCATGGGCACCAGCCTCCACAGTATCCAAGACATCTTCAAGGAGCAATGCCTCAAAAAGGGGCATCCATCATTAAGGACCCCCATCACCCAGGACATGCCCTCTTCTCATTGCTACCATCAGGGAGGAGGTACAGGAGCCTGAAGACACACACTCAACGATTCAGGAACAGCTTCTTCCCCTCTGCCATCCAATTTCTGAATGGACATTGAACCCATGAAAACTACCACACTACTTTCTTATTTCTATTTTTGTCCTACTTATTTAATTTAACTATTTAATATATACATACTTACTGTAATTCAGTTTTTAGTATTACGTAGTGCAATGTACTGCTGCTGCAAAACAAATTTCACAACATGTGCCTTGAAATTAAACTTGGTTCTGATTCATACAGATGAATTAACCACTCAGTGCATTGAGGAAGTACAATAACAGAATGCAGAATAAAGTGTTGTAGCACAGGCAGACAATAAGGTGGAAGGCCACGGTGAGGTAGATTGTGAAGTGATCTACTGTTGTCCCAGGGAACCTTTCGGAAGTCTTACACCAGTGGGCAGAAGCTGTCCTTGAGCCCAGTGATGCATGCTTTCAGGCTTTTGTGTCTCGTGATGAATGGACGGTGGTACTTTTCGTTGTGAATAAGTATTCACCTTGACGGAAGCCTGTCAGATGGTGGGTGAGTTTGAATTGCAATCCTGCGGTGGTTCTGGAGGGGTCACCCCAAGGGGTGATGGTGGTAGATGTCTTGGCTCCAATGATAGTGCCACCAGGCCACAGAGTCAGAACAAAGAGACGTGCTGTAAGGAATTATTTCTCCATCTCTTTGTCCTCCAAACATGGTGCAAGGGCACCACTGCAGGGTGCAGTCTTGCATGGGATTACCCAGGTATACATCTGGGATCCCTCCAAGAGGACCACAACCTTGTCACAGGATTTAGAGGCATGCGTGCCTCAATGACCTGGAGAGCTATGTTGGCTGGAGTCAGGGTCTTGTGCTTCGGCTCTTGGTAGGGTCACCCATGCCAAACAGGTCAAAGGGTAGAGGCCAGACTACCTTTCTCCAAATTTGGTGTCTCCGCTCAGGGCTAACAACCCTGACTGGTCAAACTAAATTGTTGCGGAAACAGCAATGAAGAATCCTTCTACATCTGAGTGTGACGGTATTCCTGAGTCTCCGCATGACTGACAGGAGTGAAAACCGAGAAGGAGCTACTGACATGATGAACACCCCCAGAGATGATGGATCTTCATTGCCGCCCGAACCGCCAGTGGCATAACGGGCAGTAAGTAAGTAAGCATCTGTAATTGGGCAGCATGGTAAAGTAGCGGTTAACGTAATCGCCACTGATCACCAATCACAGATCAATTCCTGGGCTGTTGGTAAGGAGTTTGTGCGTTCTCTCTGTGACCACGTGGGTTTCCTTCAAGTGCACCAGTTTCCTCCTACAGTCCAAAGATGTATGAGCTAGAATTAGAAAGTTGTGGGTGTTGTGTATTTAAATTTTCAATAATATTTGAGTAATCTTGTATATATATTGTTAGATTAAGCATTCTTGTTCACTTAAATAATTCATTACAGATTCTACGTATAAATACTTGAATTGCATATGTCATCACATTACCACTTGACACAGTATGTGTGTGCCTTGCTTAAAGTAAACATGACATCCGCTTTAAGCACACCCAGTGACTTGGTCACCACAGCCATGTGTGGCAATGAATTCCACAGAATCACCACTCTCAGCCTAAAGAGATTCCTCCTTGTCTCCGTTCTAATTAGACGCCCTTACCCTCTGGTCCTAGACTCCCCCACTACAGGAAATATTCTCTCCACATCAACACTATCTTCTAAGCTCCAGTGCACAGGGGCCAGAGCCATCAAATGCTCCTCGTGCATTAATTCTTTCAATCCTAGCATCATTCTGGTGAACCTCCTCTGGACCTTCTCCAATGCCAGCTCATCCTTTCTTCGATGAGAGGCCCAAAGCTGCTCACAATGCTCCGTGTGAGCTGTGTGTTCATGGGGGTGCTTCTCTGAGGATTCTCCTTGTCGTGATGGAGAGGCTTGTGAGTTCCCGAGATACCGAGACCGATGCTGTCTGGAGTTTGGCTCCGGTAGAGTCTCCCTTAGTGGTAAGGTCAAGGGGGAGCTTCCAGACAAAGAGTGATTCATCGGTGGAGCTGGCGGAAGATGATGACACATCCAAACAAGGGTGAAGATGGAGGAAGGCCACAGCAGTGAAGGGTCCTGGTCATCTTGCATTCCACGCCACTGGACCCTGACCCTGATCTGTCCATGCATCAGACTCCCCACTTTAAGCAAGTTCACACACCGGCATTGTCCATGAAGGGAATCCACCCTAATATCAAGTTCAAGTTTAATTGTCATTCAACCATACCCATCGTTCATCAGGGATCAAGGTGCAAAATGCAGTGCCAACAGTTACACTCAGTACAGAGCACATATCAACATACGGTCACACAAAAAATAATATAGCCAAGTCCCTGAGTTTCACAGCCTGCAAATTGCTGGTGCACAGATGTTCTCCTGGAGCCATGTTTCTGCAAGAACAAGCATGCAGCAGTTCCCCATCTCACTCTGGGTCAGCCACAGACCAACACAATGCAGTTTGTCTTACACCAAGCAAACACTGGAGGGTAGCACTGAAGCGAGGGGCCAGCTCCTAACCCAGGCTGGGGGCCCGCCTCCAGTGTCTCCTCCCCAGGCAACCTCGAGGCTTGAGGGCCTGGCCCACTCGCAACCAAGGTCATGTGGCTCCCCCTGCCATCTGCCTCACCAATGAACCAGACCGCAGTATTCTACATTACCAATCTGGTGGTCACAATAAAACATCCAAGGCAATTCTTTGCGCCGTTTGCTGGACCGCGCGCCACCTCCGATGCCTTCCTCCTTGGGCAGGCAGCAACACGGTACACAAGTCCAGCTCCACCACCATCCAGCAACTTGCCAGTGGGGCAGACCTACAGCTCTTGATGGTCTTATTACCCAGCAGTGTCTTGTGATCATAAAGAAGACATAAAGGACGAAGAATTACATCTTTCTTTGGACTCAGAGAGGCCACTGCAACCAAGCATGCTGCCATCTTGTAAACTCCTGGATTAAAGTTTGAAGTAAATTTATAATTAAATACATATATGTCCTCATATGCAACCCTGAGATTCATTTTCCTGTGTATGCTCAATAAATCCATAATAGAATAATAACCATAACAGATGGGGCAAGTGAAGTTACCCCCAGAGGTTCAAGAGCTTGATGGTTGAGGGGTAATAATTGTTCCTGAACCTGGCGGAGTGAGTCCTGAGGCTCCTGTACCTCCTTCCTGATGGTAGCAGTGAGAAGAGAGCATGGCCTGGGTGGTGGGGGTCCCTGATGATGGGTGCTGATTTCCTGCGACAGCGTTTCATGTAGATGTGCTCAGTGGTGGGGAGGGCTTTACCCGTGATCCACTACTTTTTTTGTGGGATTTTCCATTCAAGGATTAAGTCACCAAACAACAGATAACCCTTTAGGGGAACATCATTCTCAAGAGTAATCACACTACTAATAGGATATTAGCAGGATGACTCATCATTGACGACCAAATGGAATCCCAGCACAGAGGACATGTAGAGGGTTCTCCTGTGATGACCTTGTTGATTAGCTTGTGTCAAGTGTCACAACTAGCCTAGTAACTTAACCAGAATTGTCCCACCATGCCTTTACAAAACTACAAGGGCAACTATCGCTGACCAAACCCAGAAGGTCAGTAGATAGGTGACCAAAAACACGGTCAAAGGAGCTTATGTCAGAAGCATCTTAGAAGTAGAGAGGGTTAGGAGCACCTTAAAAGAAAGAACAATGCCTCAGAAAGGTGGCATCCATCATGAAGGACCCCCACCACCCAGGACATGCCCTCTTCTCACTGTTACCATCAGGGAGGAGGTACAAGAGCCTGAAGACACACACTCAATGATTCAGGAACAGCTTCTTCCCCTCTGCCATCAGGGAGGAGGTACAGGAGCCTGAAGGTACACACTCAGTGATTCAGGAACAGCTTCTTCCCCTCTGCCATCAGGGAGGAGGTACAGGAGCCTGAAGACACACACTCAGTGATTCAGGAACAGCTTCTTCCCCTCTGCCATCAGGGAGGGGGTACAGGAGCCTGAAGACACACACTCAATGATTCAGGAACATCTTCTTCCCCTCTGCCATCAGGGAGGAGGTACAGGAGCCTGAAGACACACACTCAATGATTCAGGAACAGCTTCTTCCCCTCTGCCATCAGGGAGGAGGTACAGGAGCCTGAAGACACACACTCAATGATTCAGGAACAGCTTCTTCCCCTCTGCCATCAGGGAGGAGGTACAGGAGCCTGAAGGTACACACTCAGTGATTCAGGAACAGCTTCTTCCCCTCTGCCATCAGGGAGGAGGTACAGGAGCCTGAAGACACACACTCAGTGATTCAGGAACAGCTTCTTCCCCTCTGCCATCAGGGAGGGGGTACAGGAGCCTGAAGACACACACTCAATGATTCAGGAACATCTTCTTCCCCTCTGCCATCAGGGAGGAGGTACAGGAGCCTGAAGACACACACTCAATGATTCAGGAACAGCTTCTTCCCCTCTGCCATCAGGGAGGAGGTACAGGAGCCTGAAGACACACACTCAATGATTCAGGAACAGCTTCTTCCCCTCTGCCATCAGGGAGGAGGTACAGGAGCCTGAAGGTACACACTCAGTGATTCAGGAACAGCTTCTTCCCCTCTGCCATCAGGGAGGAGGTACAGGAGCCTGAAGACACACACTCAGTGATTCAGGAACAGCTTCTTCCCCTCTGCCATCAGGGAGGGGGTACAGGAGCCTGAAGACACACACTCAATGATTCAGGAACAGCTTCTTCCCCTCTGCCATCAGGGAGGAGGTACAGGAGCCTGAAGACACACACTCAGTGATTCAGGAACAGCTTCTTCCTCTCTGCCATCAGGGAGGATGTACAGGAGCCTGGAGACACACACTCAGTGATTCAGGAACAGCTTCTTCCCCTCTGCCATCAGGGAGGGGGTACAGGAGCCTGAAGACACACACTCAGTGATTCAGGAACAGCTTCTTCCCCTCTGCCATCAGGGGGAGGTACAGGAGCCTGAAGACACACACTCAGTGATTCAGGAACAGCTTCTTCCCCTCTGCCATCAGGGAGGAGGTACAGGAGCCTGAAGCCACACACTCAGTGATTCAGGAACAGCTTCTTCCCCTCTGCCATCAGGGAGGAGGTACAGGAGCCTGAAGACACACACTCAACGATTCAGGAACAGCTTCTTCCCCTCTGCCATCAGGGGGAGGTACAGGAGCCTGAAGACACACACTCAGCGATTCAGGAACAGCTTCTTCCCCTCTGCCATCAGGGAGGAGGTACAGGAGCCTGAAGACACACACTCAGTGATTCAGGAACAGCTTCTTCCCCTCTACCATCAGGGAGGAGGTACAGGAGCCTGAAGACACACACTCAATGATTCAGGAACAGCTTCTTCCCCTCTGCCATCAGGGGGAGGTACAGGAGCCTGAAGACACACACTCAGTGATTCAGGAACAGCTTCTTCCCCTCTGCCATCAGGGAGGGGGTACAGGAGCCTGAAGACACACACTCAGTGATTCAGGAACAGCTTCTTCCCCTCTGCCATCAGGGGGAGGTACAGGAGCCTGAAGACACACACTCAGTGATTCAGGAACAGCTTCTTCCCCTCTGCCATCAGGGAGGAGGTACAGGAGCCTGAAGACACACACTCAGTGATTCAGGAACAGCTTCTTCCCCTCTGCCATCAGGGAGGAGGTACAGGAGCCTGAAGACACACACTCAGTGATTCAGGAACAGCTTCTTCCTCTCTGCCATCCGATTTCTGAATGGACATTGAACCCATGAACACTACCTCACCACTTTTTTATTTCTATATTTGCACTATTTATTGAAATAGGGGGTGTGGCTAAGCAGGTGCTACACCATTCCCAAGGGTGACCTGTGAGCTAGCAGAGGGAAGGAGCCCCTCAGAGCTCCTTTGGTAGAGACGTATCTCTACCCTGCCACCCCTAGGGTTAGGAAATGAATTTTAGATCATAGGGTCCAGTATGTGTTGGCGTGTGGCCTAGTGGATAAGGCATCGGACTAGTAACCTGAAGGTCACTGGTTCGAGCCTCAGCTGAGGCAGCGTGTAGTATCCTTGAGCAAGACACTTAACCACACATTGCTCTGTGACGTCACCGGTGCCAAGCTGAATGGGTCCTAGTGCCCTTCCCTTGGACAACATCAGTGGCGTGGAGAGGGGAAGGCCTTCAGCTTGGGCAACTGCCGGTCTCCCATACAACCCTGCCCAGGCCTGCGCCCTGGAAAACTTTCCAAGGCGCAAATCCATGGTCTCTCAAGACTAACAGATGCCTATAAATATAGGGGCTAGCAGTGAGGGAGGGCTTAATTTTGACGATGGGTTAACGGGGGGAGTACGGAGATGTTGGAGGGGAGAGAAGCTACAGGTGTGTAAGTCTGCTTGTCTGTCATATCTGATGATGACCGGAGACCTGTGCGGGGGAGCTTTTAACATGGAAAAGCCGTTGCACTGGGGCAGTTCTACTGTTGACCTGGTTCCAGTGCGATGAGCAGTCGTCACAAACCGGGGTCTTCCTCAGTTGTAATGGGTGACCGTGACATCTTCTGTGTCTCATCGTGCCCTTTGCTCTCCGTGGAACGTTGCAGAACCGCCTTCCTGGCTGTTGGATCTCACCCGCTCAGTCCACCGGAACAGACTTCACGTGCCGGGACAGACATGTTCCTGTCTGACCGGGGTATGAGGCCCGCCGGCTACCCTCACCCGGTCTAGCCCGCCTGGGGTATGAGGCCCGCCGGCTACCCTCACCCGGTCTAGCCCGCCTGGGGTATGAGGCCCGCCGGCTACCCTCACCCGGTCTAGCCCGCCTGGCGAAACGGTGTACTGGGGTGTGGCTGCTGTTTCATGCAGACCACTGAGTGTCTGGTGGGGACAAAAGGCAAGTGAGCTGCCCCGGAATGGACACAACAAGCCCCTTCACCAGAGTTCTAACCCTCTGTGGATACCCCCACACCCCTGTTGGAGGGAGTGAGGAGGCTTCTGAGGTATATAGAGGTTTACAAATCACGAGGGGCATAGATCTTTTTCCCCAGGGTTGAGAAAACTGGAGGGTGTAGGTTTAAGTTGTGAGGGGAAAGGTTTAAAAAGGAACTTTGTCACACAGAAGGGCGGGGGGGGGGGGGAACAATGTGTCCGTGGAAAGGGCTTCCAGAGAAACTTAGGACCTGCTCCTTAAATGTTGCTAAATTATCTGCCTCTGTCACCACCCCAAGCAGTGCCTTTCACACACCCACCACTCTTACCATCCCACCTATACCTGCCTCCCATCACCTTCAAATTATGCCCTTCATTTTAGCCATTTACACCCTGGGAAAAGGTATTGGCTGTCCGCTGTATCATCATCATCGTCATCAGCATTGTTATGTATCATGTCGAACGACGTGGGCCATCATAGTCTCATGACCATGATTGTTCTTGGCAGATTTTTCTACAGAAGTGCTTTGCCATTGCCTTCAACTGAGCAGTGTCTTCACAAGATGGGTGACCCCGGCCATTATCAATACTCTTCAGAGATTGTCTGCCTGGCGTCAGTGGTCACATAACCAGGACATGATATGTACCAGCTGGTCATGTGGCTTCATGTGACACTGATCGGTGGAGGGGGGTGGTGCTCTAAGCAGGTGTTACACCTTGCCCAAGGGTGACCTGCAGGCTCTTGGAGGGAAGGAGCACCTTACACCTCCTTTGGTAGAGACGTATCTTCACCCCGGCACACTACCGCTCTATCAATACCTCGTAAACAACTCTATCAAGTCACTTTTCATCCTCTTTCTCTCCAAAGAGAAAAGCCCTAGCTTCCATGACCTTTCCTCGTAAGCCATGCTCTGTAATCCAGGCAGCATCCTGGTAAATCTCCTCTGCACCCTCTGTAATACAGGCAGCATCCTGGTGAATCTCCTCTGCACCCTCTCTAATCCAGGCAGCATCCTGCTGAATCTCCTCTGCACCCTCTCTAATCCAGGCAGCATCCTGGTGAATCTCCTCTGCACCCTCTCTAATCCAGGCAGCATCCTGGTGAATCTCCTCTGCACCCTCTCTAAGGCTTCCAGATTGTTCCTATGATCAGGGGATCAGAAGTGAACACAATAGGACTAACCAGAGTTTTATAGAGTTGCATTTAGTAAAAGTGGGTACAGCTTCGTAGATGTTGAGGCCTCCGCTGGTTGCAATCAACCGCAGACGTTGCTTCCATGTTGCCTTGTGAAGTCAACAGACAAGCAGCAGCATGCAATATGGAGAGTGGGCATATACAGCAGGCTCCCCCTCTCTATGCAGCTAATAAATCCAAAGGAATCGAAGAGACCGATACAGTGTGGCATCAGCAGCATTACATAAGCTGCCAGTCAGTGTGTAGGGCTGCCTTAGGGACTCCATTTCCAGAATTTTCCCCAAGGTTTACTTCCAAAGCCTTCCCCATGAAAAGGCAGGCAGAGATCTGCAATCAGAGCTCTCCCTTCTCCTAGACGAGCCGCCAGTCAGGGCTGACAGGCCCATGTGCCCGGAGATCCAAGGACAGGAAAGGGCAAACGCAGCTAACTGTGACCATCATAGATGGGCATCTTACTCAACATGGGCAAGGTGGGCCAAATGGCCTGTCCCTGCCTGCTGTGTGAGTCTAGGCAGGGATGGATATGGCCATGGTTGAAAGAAGATGGTGGGAGGGAGGAGGAGTCAAACCAAAAGCAGATGGACTGAGATTTCCAATATTAAACCACACATTTTCAGAATCAGAATCAAAACCAGGTTTGATATCATCAGCATATGTCATGAAATTTGTTGTCTTTTTGGCAGCAGTACAACGCAATACATGATAACAGAGAGAAAAAAACTGAATTACAGTAAGTATAAATATATATATATAAAATAGTTAAGTTAAATAAGTAATGCAAAAAATAGAAATAAAATAGTGAGGTGGTGTTCATGGGTTCAATGTCCATTCAGAAATCTGATGTCAGAGGGGAAGAAGCTGTTCCTGAATCATTGAGTGTGTGTCTTCAGGCTCCTGTACCTCCTCCCTGATGGTAGCAATGAGAAGAGGGCATGTCCTGGGTGATGGGGTCTTTAATGATGGACGCCACCTTTTTGAGACACGACTCCTTGAAGATGGCCTGGATACTCTGGAGGCATGATGGAGCTGACTGAGTTTACAACTCTGTAGCTTATTTCGATCCTGTGAAGTGCCCCACCCACCCCCACATCCAAGCCAGTGTTGAATGCTCTCCATAGTATATCTGTAGAAATTTGCGAGTATTTTTGGTGACATACCAAATCTCGTCAAACTCCTAATGAACTACAGATGCTGTCGTGTCTTCTTTGTAGCTGCATCGATACATTGGGTCCAGGTTAGATCCTCAGAGATATTGACACCCAGGAACTTGAAATTGCTGACCCTTTCCACTTGAGATCCCTCTATGAGGTCTGGTGTGTGTTCCTTCATCTTACCCAGTTTAAAGTCCACAATCAGTTCTTCGGTCTTAAAGAGAATCTGTCTGTGTTTTCACAAGCGTGTGGCAATAACTCCGCCGGGTTATTTACTCGCTGTCTGAAGTCCCTGAGGAGTGATCACGTGAAACAAAGTGAGATTTAAATCATCGTCTGCATAGATTGCATTATGAATAAGGATTAAACACTTCAAACATATGCACCACATCATAATAACCCTGGGATAACGTTATAATATTTATGGAATTATTTAAATTAAAGTTGGTATTCAGTTTTCCAGACCAGCCTGGTTTATTCACTGCCTCTCCAGTCTCTCAGTTGTGAGTGGAGAATTCAAATCCTGCTCAGGACTGAATCTCTCTCTCTCTCTCTCTCTCTCTCTCTCACACACACACACACACACACACACACACACACACACACACACACACACACACACACACACACACACACACACACACACACACACACACACACACACACACACACACACACACACACACACACCAGGTCAGGCAGCATCTATGGAGAGGAATAAACAGTCAATGCTTCGGACCTGATGAAGGGTCTCAGCCCGAAACGTCGACTGTTTCTTCATTTCCACGGATGTTGCCTGACCTGCTGAATTCCTCCAGATTTTGTGTGTGTTGCTCTGGATTTCATCCTGCAGAATACCTCGTGTTTATAACTTTAAAACAGTGTAACATGAAGACAAGAGAATCTGCAGCAGAGATCACCGGCACCATTCCACTCGTATGTTCTTATGGTCTTATCTTACTAGGTTGAAGATCTGGCACAAAATTGTGGGCCGAAGGGCCTGTGCTCTGCGTGCTGTTCTATGTTTCTTCTGCTTAAATGTGTTCCTTTCTTTCCTTTACATGCTCTATATTACCTGTATTCCGATAAGTCACTGGCATTCGGAAAGCTGCTGGACAAGGGCCAGTAACATCATGAAGGATCCCAGTCAGTTCATCCCATTCCCGTCAGAGAGGAGGTTACATACCATCCACACCAGGACCACCAGACTCAAAAGCAGTTACTTTCCCCAAGCAGTGAGGCTGACCAACACCTCCACCCACTAACCCACCCCTCCACACCCCCAACCACCACTACGTTACCACTTCCTGTCAGTCACCTTACGTACAGACACTCCTGTGCCGAGTGTCACTTTATGGGCATAGATATAAGCTATCTTATGTTATTTATATTTATTATTATTGTGTTTGCTATCTTGTGTTTTCTTTGTGCTGTTTCGGATCCGGAGGAACAATTGTTTTGTTCTCCTTTACACGTGTGCACAGGAAATGACATTAATCAAACCTGAATGAGGCATTAGACTGGGCTCAGAATAAGTTTTAATATCACCGGCATATGGCTTCAAGCTGTTGTGGCAGTAGTGCATTGTAATAAAAACTATAAATTACAATAAGAAGCGTATATTTTTTAATTTTATATTTGATTTTATATATACATATATATATTGCATAAATTCAATACGCTGTGCAAAAATAGAAATAAAAAGTAGTGAGGTAATGATAATGAGTTCAATGTCTATTCAGAAATCAGATGGCAGAGGGGAAGAAGCTGTTCCTGAATCACTGAGTGTGTGTCTTCAGGCTCCTGTAGCCCCTCCCTGATGGCAGAGGGGAAGAAGCTGTTCCTGAATCACTGAGTGTGTGTCTTCAGGCTCCTGTAGCCCCTCCCTGATGGCAGAGGGGAAGAAGCTGTTCCTGAATCGCTGAGTGTGTGTCTTCAGGCTCCTGTACCTCCTCCCTGATGGCAGAGGGGAAGAAGCTGTTCCTGAATCATTGAGTGTGTGTCTTCAGGCTCCTGTAGCCCCTCCCTGATGGCAGAGGGGAAGAAGCTGTTCCTGAATCACTGAGCGTGTGTCTTCAGGCTCCTGTACCTCCTCCCTGATGGTAACAGTGAGAAGAGGGCTTGTCCGGGATGTTGAGGGATTACTAGTGTGGGAAGGGGATGGTATTCTATTACACCAGAGGATGTCAATAATCAGTGAGCCCAACCACATTCTCTGCAAATATTCCACCAGAAAATGTCCAGATGAAGGGATCCTACCGTTAAACATATCTTTACCAACGTATTCCCTCTGCTCTCTGCATGACTCACTCCTTCCATGATTCCCTTGTCTCTCCACTAATCTCCCTCCTGGCACTTAACCTGAAGTGGCTGAAGTGCTACACCTGCCCATTCACCTCCTCCCTCCCCTCCATTCAGGGTCACACCTGTCTATTCACCTCCTCCCTCCCCTCCATTCAGGGTCACACCTGTCCATTCACCTCCTCCCTCCCCTCCATTCAGGGTCACACCTGGCCATTCACCTCCTCCCTCCCCTCCATTCAGGGTCACACCTGTCCCTTCACCTCCTCCCTCCCCTCCATTCAGGGCTACACATGTCCATTCACCTCCTCCCTCCCCTCCATTCAGGGTCACACCTGTCCATTCACCTCCTCCCTCCCCTCCATTCAGGGCCACACCTGTCCATTCACCTCCTCCCTCCCCTCTATTCAGGGCCACACCTGCCCATACACCTCCTCCCTCCCCTCCATTCAGGGTCACACCTGTCCATTCACCTCTTCCCTCCCCTCCATTCAGGGCCACACCTGTCCCTACACCTCTTCCCTCCCCTCCATTCAGGGCCACACCTGTCCATTCACCTCCTCCCTCCCCTCCATTCAGGGTCACATCTGTTCATTCACCTCCTCCCTCCCATCCATTCAGGGTCACACCTGTCCATTCACCTCCTCCCTCCCCTCCATTCAGGGTCACACCTGTCCATTCACCTCCTCCCTCCCCTCCATTCAGTGCCACACCTGTCCATTCACCTCCTCCCTCCCCTCCATTCAGGGTCACACCTGTCCATTCACCTCCTCCCTCCCCTCCATTCAGGGTCACACCTGCCCATTCACCTCCTCCCTCCCCTCCATTCAGGGCCACACCTGTCCATTCACCTCCTCCCTCCCCTCCATTCAGGGCTACACATGTCCATTCACCTCCTCCCTCCCCTCCATTCAGGGTCACACCTGTCCATTCACCTCCTCCCTCCCCTCCATTCAGGGCCACACCTGCCCATTCACCTCCTCCCTCCCCTCCATTCAGGGCCACACCTGTCCATTCACCTCCTCCCTCCCCTCCATTCAGGGCTACACATGTCCATTCACCTCCTCCCTCCCCTCCATTCAGGGTCACACCTGTCCATTCACCTCCTCCCTCCCCTCCATTCAGGGTCACACCTGTCCATTCACCTCCTCCCTCCCCTCCATTCAGGGCCACACCTGTCCATTCACCTCCTCCCTCCCCTCCATTCAGGGCCACACCTGTCTATTCACCTCCTCCCTCCCCTCCATTCAGAGTCACACCTGTCCCTTCACCTCCCTCCTCTCCATTCAGGGTCACACCTGTCCCTTCACCTCCTCCCTCCCCTCCATTCGGGGCCACACCTGTCCATTCACCTCCTCCCTCCCCTCCATTCAGGGCCACACCTGTCCATTCACCTCCTCCCTCCCCTCCATTCAGGGTCACACCTGTCCATTCACCCCCTCACTCCGCTCCATTCAGGGTCACACCTGTCCATTCACCTCCTCCCTCCCCTCCATTCAGGGTCACACCTGTCCATTCACCTCCTCCCTCCCCTCCATTCAGGGTCACACCTGTCCATTCACCTCCTCCCTCCCCTCCATTCAGGGCCACACCTGTCCATTCACCTCCTCCCTCCCCTCCATTCAGGGTCACACCTGTCCCTACACCTCCTCCCTCCCCTCCATTCAGGGCCACACCTGCCCATTCACCTCCTCCCTCCCCTCCATTCAGGGCCACACCCACCCCTACTCCTCCTCCCTCCCCTCCATTCAGGGCCACACCTGTCCATTCACCTCCTCCCTCCCCTCCATTCAGTGCCACACCTGTCCATTCACCTCCTCCCTCCCCTCCATTCAGGGTCACACCCACCCCTACTCCTCCTCCCTCCCCTCCATTCAGGGCCACACCTGTCCATTCACCTCCTCCCTCCCCTCCATTCAGTGCCACACCTGTCCATTCACCTCCTCCCTCCCCTCCATTCAGGATCACACCTGTCCATTCACCTCCTCCCTCACCTCCATTCAGGGTCACACCTGTCCATTCATCTCCTCCCTCCCCTCCATTCAGGGTCACACCTGTCCATTCACCTCCTCCCTCCCCTCCATTCAGGGTCACACCTGTCCATTCACCTCCTCCCTCCCCTCCATTCGGGGCCACACCTGTCCATTCACCTCCTCCCTCCCCTCCATTCAGGGTCACACCTGTCCATTCACCTCCTCCCTCCCCTCCATTCAGGGTCACACCTGTCCCTACACCTCCTCTCTCCCCTCCATTCAGGGTCACACCTGCCCATTCACCTCCTCCCTCCCCTCCATTCAGGGTCACACCTGTCCATTCACCTCCTCCCTCCCCTCCATTCAGGGTCACACCTGTCTATTCACCTCCTCCCTCCCCTCCATTCAGAGTCACACCTGTCCCTTCACCTCCCTCCTCTCCATTCAGGGTCACACCTGTCCCTTCACCTCCTCCCTCCCCTCCATTCAGGGCCACACCTGTCCATTCACCTCCTCCCTCCCCTCCATTCAGGGTCACACTTATCCATTCACCTCCTCCCTCCCCTCCATTCAGGGTCACACCTGTCCATTCACCTCCTCCCTCCCCTCCATTTAGGGCCACACCTGTCCATTCACCTCCTCCCTCCTCTCCATTCAGGGTCACACCTGTCCCTTCACCTCCTCCCTCCCCTCCATTCAGGGCCACACCTGTCCCTACACCTCCTCCCTCACCTCCATTCAGGGTCACACCTGTCCATTCACCTCCTCCCTCACCTCCATTCAGGGCCACACCTGTCTATTCACCTCCTCCCTCCCCTCCATTCAGGGTCACACCTGTCCATTCACCTCCTCCCTCACCTCCATTCAGGGCCACACCTGTCTATTCACCTCCTCCCTCCCCTCCATTCAGGGTCACACCTGTCCATTCACCTCCTCCCTCCCCTCCATTCAGGGCCCCAAACAGTCCTTCCAGATGAGGCAACACTTCACCTGTGAATCTGCTGGTGCTCCCGATGAGGCATTCTCTACATTGGTGAGACCCGTCGTAGATTTGGGGACCACATCGTCGATCACCTCCACTCCATCCACCGAAAGTAGAACTGCCTGCTGGCCAAACATCTTTAATTCCCATTTCCATTCCTGTTCCCACATGTCGGTCCATGGCCTCCTCTTGTGTCAAGATGAGGCCACCCTCAGGGTGGAGGAGTAACACCTGATATTCCATCTGGGTAGCCTCCAACCTGATGGCATGAATATCGATTTCTGCTTCCGGTAAAAAACATACTCTCCCCCTCCCCTCTGCTTCCATTCCCCACACTTGCCTCTTACCTCTTCTCACCTGCCTATCACCTCCACCTGGTGCACCTCCTCCTTCCCTTTCTCCTATGGTCCACTCTCCTCTCCTATCAGATTGCTTCCTCTCCAGTCCTTTACCTTCCCCACCCACCTGGCTTCAGCTATCACCTTCCAGCTAACTCAAAACGTCGACTGTTCATTCCTCTCCACAGATGCTGCCTGAGCTGCTGAGTTCTTCCAGCAGAATCTGCAGAATCTCTCGTATTTATTAAACATTCCTGGAGATTTTATTTTAGGTTTGATATTTAATGCATGAGATCAGGGACTGTGAGGGAGATGGTGATTAAGATGCTCGGTGTCTCATTCTCAAATTGAATTTATTCTATAACCTTTACTATATTGCCGTGTTTTACTCTGAAATTGAAGAGGACCTTATTAAATGGCTTCCTAGATAATTGATTGATCTTAAAATGAACAAAAATCGACAGTCGGTAAATTATTAACCGTCAGCGGTTTGGAGTCTCTTCCTTGTACTCAATAATTCATAGCACTTCATGCATTACATTGAACCCCGTTACTTGAAGCATTTCAAACTCTAATTCAAACATATCTAATTCAACTTCTACCTGAGGAGCAAATTGGATCGGCTCCAGTTTGCCTGCTGAACAAACAGGTCCACAGCAGATGCCATCTCATTGGCTCTTCACTCAACCCTGGAACATCTGGACAGCAAAAACACACACACCAGGATGCTCTTTATCAACTACAGCTCAGCATTCAATACCATCATCCCCTCAAAACTAATCAATAAGCTCCAAGACCTTGGCCTCAATTCCTCCTTGTGCAATTGGATCCCGGATTTCCTCACTTGCAGACCCCAGTCACTCCGGATTGGCAACAATATTTCCTCCACAATCTCTATCAGCGCAGGTGCACCACAAGGCTGTGTGCTTAACCCCCTGCTCTGCTTGCTTTACACTTACGACTGTGCGGCTAAACACAGCTCCAATGCCATATTCAAGTTTGCTGATAACGCGACTGTTGTGGGCCGAATCATCGTATCGGAAGGAGATTGGCTGGTGAGTGGTGCCACAGCAACAACCTCTTACTCAACGTCAGTAAGACCAAGGAGCTGATTATTGACTTCAGGAGGTCCATGACCCAGTCCTCATCAGAGGATTAGAGGTGGACAGGGTCAGCAACTTTAAATTCCTCAGTGTTAGTATTTCAGAGGACCCGTCCTAGGCCCAGGAGCAATTACGAAGAAAGAACAGCAGCACCTCTACTTTTCTAATATAGATCTTACTGTAATTCAGTTTTTTTTCTCTATTATCATGTATTGCAGTGTACTGCTGCCGCAAAGTTAACAAATTTCATGATATATGCCAGTGATATTAAACCTAATTTCTGATTCTCAGTCTGAACTGCTAAGCTATCATGCCACCCCAGATGACTGGATTTGTACCGTGTTCTGAAATTCAGGAATGTGAACCCCTCTGCCCCTCCATTACACTTGTGTGCTGGGAATGACATTAAACAATCTTCACTCCTAAATGAAGCATCAGACTGGGATTAGAACCAGGTTTAATATCATCGGCATATGGCTTCAAGCTGTTGTTTTGTGACAGCAGTATATCGTAATAAAAACTATAAATTACAATAAGAAGCATATATGAAAATAAATTAAATAAGTAGTGCAAAAAGAGAGGGAAAAAGTAGTGAGGTAATGTTCATGGGTTCAATGTCCATTCAGAAATTGGATGGCAGAGGGGAAGAAGCTGTTCCTGAATCATTGAGTGTGTCTTCAGGCTCCTGTACCTCCTCCCTGATGGCAGAGGGGAAGAAGCTGTTCCTGAATCGTTGAGCGTGTGTCTTCAGGCTCCTGTACCTCCTACCTGATGGGAGGGGGCTGATACTTTCACAGCGTTTCTTTGTTTCCTGGCTGTCTGTGGGGAAGATGAATCTCAGGGTTGTATACAGCATGCATACTTTGACAATAAATGTACTTTGAACCTTGAGAAGGGGGCACGTCCTGGCTGCTGGGGGATTCCCAGTGTGAGAAAGTGACGAGATTTTGTTGCAGGCTGTCACACAATATGGTGTAACTAATCAATTAGTCTAACTTCACTGCAAATCATTCCACCGAAACATGAAGCCATCTGTCCTCGTGGATTTGAGCGTTTATTGTGGGCGTCCTAGTTTTGAGAATGATGCATATCGGGGCGTCACTCAGCCAAGCCACCTTGTTGGAATTGTTATGAATAAACTCTGGTTGCCGTCTCCACCATCGGAGTCTGTCTTTCCTCCACACTTGGGTTCCGGCATTGCTAAAATATATCGTGATACTCCTCCATGCCTGCCTCCTATGGTCCACTCTCCTCTCCTATCAGATTCCTTCCTCACCTTACCTTTTCCACCCACCTGCTTTCACCCGTTACCTAGCTATCCTCTTCCGCTCCCCCCACCCCCCACCATCTTCTTACAGTGGCATCTTGCCCACAGGTCCTGTTGAAGGGCCTCGGCCTGAGACGTCGACTGTTTATTCATGTCCACAGATGCTGCCTGACCTGCTGAGTTCCCCCAGCATTTGGTGTGAGAGGCCCCAGCTGGTGATTGTAAACTATTGCCCTGACCGTTCTGGCCTGTTTGGGGTGGCTGTGAATATCCAGCACAGATTAACTGATGGGCCATTCGTTGTTGTTTCAGCTTGTCCGCTACACCACCGAGGGGCTACTGCAGCTCGGCCCTCTGGGGTCAACGCATTTTCTGCCGGACACCAAGTGCCTGGTGGACGAATGGAAGGTCAAAACTCCAAGCCTCAGGAAATGCGAGGAGGTCCTCAGACCGCGTCAGAAGCTCTGGGACTTCACACAGGTATGGAGTTGGGTTTCAACTGCTTCTGTCACCATGACACATCCTGTTCCCTTGGAAACACCTCAACCTGTTCACCAGCAACCATCACACATCCTATTCCCCTGGAAACACCTCACCCTGTTCACCAGCAACCATCGCACATCCTGTTCCCCTGGAAACACCTCACCCTGTTCACCAGCAACCATCACACATCCTGTTCCCCTGGAAACACTGCACACCTGTTCACCAGCGACCATCACACATCCTGTTCCCCTGGAAACACCTCACCCTGTTCACAGGCAACCACTACACATCCTGTTCCCCTGGAAACACCTCACCCTGTTCACCAGCAACCATCACACATCCTGTTCCCCTGGAAACACCTCACCCTGTTCACCAGCAACCATCACACATTCTGTTCCCCTGGAAACACCTCACCCTGTTCACCAGCAACCATCACACATCCTGTTCCCCTGGAAACACCTCACCCTGTTCACCAGCAACCATCACACATCCTGTTCCCCTGGAAACACTGCACACCTGTTCACCAGCGACCATCACACATCCTGTTCCCCTGGAAACACCTCACCCTGTTCACCAGCAACCATCACACATCCTGTTCCCCTGGAAACACCTCACCCTGTTCACCAGCAACCATCACACATCCTGTTCCCCTGGAAACACCTCACCCTGTTCACAGGCAACCACTACACATCCTGTTCCCCTGGAAACACCTCACCCTGTTCACAGGCAACCACTACACATCCTGTTCCCCTGGAAACACCTCACCCTGTTCACAGGCAACCACTACACATCCTGTTCCCCTGGAAACACCTCACCCTGTTCACAGGCAACCATCACACATCCTGTTCCCTTGGAAACACTGCACACCTGTTCACCAGCAACCATCACACATTCTGTTCCCCTGGAAACACTGCACACCTGTTCACCAGCAACCATCACACATCCTGTTCCCCTGGAAACACCTCACCCTGTTCACCAGCAACCATCACACATTCTGTTCCCCTGGAAACACTTCACCCTGTTCACCAGCAACCATCACACATTCTGTTTCCCTGGAAACACCTCACCCTGTTCACCAGCAACCATCACACATTCTGTTCCCCTGGAAACACCTCACCCTGTTCCCCTGGAAACACCTCACCCTGTTCACCAGCAACCATCACACATTCTGTTCCCCTGGAAACACCTCACCCTGTTCACCAGCAACCATCACACATCCTGTTCCCCTGGAAACACCTCACCCTGTTCACCAGCAACCATCACACATTCTGTTCCCCTGGAAACACCTCACCCTGTTCCCCTGGAAACACCTCACCCTGTTCACCAGCAACCATCACACATCCTGTTCCCCTGGAAACACCTCACCCTGTTCACCAGCAACCATCACACATTCTGTTCCCCTGGAAACACTTCACACTGTTCACCAGCAACCATCACACATCCTGTTCCCCTGGAAACACTGCACACCTGTTCACCAGCAACCATCACACATCCTGTTCCCCTGGAAACACTGCACACCTGTTCACCAGCGACCATCACACATCCTGTTCCCCTGGAAACACCTCACCCTGTTCACCAGCAACCATCACACATCCTGTTCCCCTGGAAACACTGCACACCTGTTCACCAGCGACCATCACACATCCTGTTCCCCTGGAAACACCTCACCCTGTTCACCAGCAACCATCACACATCCTGTTCCCCTGGAAACACCTCACCCTGTTCACCAGCAACCATCACACATCCTGTTCCCCTGGAAACACCTCACCCTGTTCACAGGCAACCACTACACATCCTGTTCCCCTGGAAACACCTCACCCTGTTCACAGGCAACCACTACACATCCTGTTCCCCTGGAAACACCTCACCCTGTTCACAGGCAACCATCACACATCCTGTTCCCTTGGAAACACTGCACACCTGTTCACCAGCAACCATCACACATTCTGTTCCTCTGGAAACACTGCACACCTGTTCACCAGCAACCATCACACATCCTGTTCCCCTGGAAACACCTCACCCTGTTCACCAGCAACCATCACACATTCTGTTCCCCTGGAAACACTTCACCCTGTTCACCAGCAACCATCACACATCCTGTTCCCCTGGAAAGACCTCACCCTGTTCACCAGCAACCATCACACATCCTGTTCCCCTGGAAACACCTCACCCTGTTCACAGGCAACCATCACACATCCTGTTCCCCTGGAAACACCTCACCCTGTTCACCAGCAACCATCACACATCCTGTTCCCCTGGAAACACTTCACCCTGTTCACCAGCAACCATCACACATCCTACTCCCCTGGAAACACCTCACCCTGTTCACAGGCAACCACTACACATCCTGTTCCCCTGGAAACACCTCACCCTGTTCACCAGCAACCATCACACATCCTGTTCCCCTGGAAACACCTCACCCTGTTCACCAGCAACCATCACACATTCTGTTCCCCTGGAAACACCTCACCCTGTTCACCAGCAACCATCACACATCCTGTTCCCCTGGAAACACCTCACCCTGTTCACAGGCAACCATCACACATCCTGTTCCCCTGGAAACACCTCACCCTGTTCACCAACAACCATCACACATCCTGTTCCCCTGGAAACACCTCACCCTGTTCACCAGCAACCATCACACATCCTGTTCCCCTGGAAACACTTCACCCTGTTCACCAGCAACCATCACACATCCTGTTCCCCTGGAAACACCTCACCCTGTTCACCAGCAACCATCACACATCCTGTTCCCCTGGAAACACTGCACACCTGTTCACCAGCAACCATCACACATCCTGTTCCCCTGGAAACACCTCACCCTGTTCACCAGCAACCATCACACATCCTGTTCCCCTGGAAACACTGCACACCTGTTCACAGGCAATAACTACACATTGGTTCCCCTGGAAACACCTCACCCTGTTCACCAGCAACCATCACACATCCTGTTCCCCGGGAAACACTGCACACCTGTTCACAGGCAATAACTACACATTGGTTCCCCTGGAAACACCTCACCCTGTTCACCAGCAACCATCACACATCCTGTTCCCCTGGAAACACTGCACACCTGTTCACCAGCAACCATCACACATCCTGTTCCCCTGGAAACACCTCACCCTGTTCACAGGCAATAACTACACATTGGTTCCCCTGGAAACACCTCACCCTGTTCACCAGCAACCATCACACATCCTGTTCCCCTGGAAACACTGCACACCTGTTCACCAGCAACCATCACACATCCTGTTCCCCTGGAAACACCTCACCCTGTTCACAGGCAATAACTACACATTGGTTCCCCTGGAAACACCTTACCCTGTTCACCAGCAACCATCACACATCCTGTTCCCCTGGAAACACCTCACCCTGTTCACAGGCAACCACTACACATCCTGTTCCCCTGGAAACACCTCACCCTGTTCACAGGCAACCATCACACATCCTGTTCCCTTGGAAACACTGCACACCTGTTCACCAGCAACCATCACACATTCTGTTCCCCTGGAAACACTGCACACCTGTTCACCAGCAACCATCACACATCCTGTTCCCCTGGAAACACCTCACCCTGTTCACCAGCAACCATCACACATTCTGTTCCCCTGGAAACACTTCACCCTGTTCACCAGCAACCATCACACATTCTGTTTCCCTGGAAACACCTCACCCTGTTCACCAGCAACCATCACACATTCTGTTCCCCTGGAAACACCTCACCCTGTTCCCCTGGAAACACCTCACCCTGTTCACCAGCAACCATCACACATTCTGTTCCCCTGGAAACACCTCACCCTGTTCACCAGCAACCATCACACATCCTGTTCCCCTGGAAACACCTCACCCTGTTCACCAGCAACCATCACACATTCTGTTCCCCTGGAAACACCTCACCCTGTTCCCCTGGAAACACCTCACCCTGTTCACCAGCAACCATCACACATCCTGTTCCCCTGGAAACACCTCACCCTGTTCACCAGCAACCATCACACATTCTGTTCCCCTGGAAACACTTCACACTGTTCACCAGCAACCATCACACATCCTGTTCCCCTGGAAACACTGCACACCTGTTCACCAGCAACCATCACACATCCTGTTCCCCTGGAAACACTGCACACCTGTTCACCAGCGACCATCACACATCCTGTTCCCCTGGAAACACCTCACCCTGTTCACCAGCAACCATCACACATCCTGTTCCCCTGGAAACACTGCACACCTGTTCACCAGCGACCATCACACATCCTGTTCCCCTGGAAACACCTCACCCTGTTCACCAGCAACCATCACACATCCTGTTCCCCTGGAAACACCTCACCCTGTTCACCAGCAACCATCACACATCCTGTTCCCCTGGAAACACCTCACCCTGTTCACAGGCAACCACTACACATCCTGTTCCCCTGGAAACACCTCACCCTGTTCACAGGCAACCACTACACATCCTGTTCCCCTGGAAACACCTCACCCTGTTCACAGGCAACCATCACACATCCTGTTCCCTTGGAAACACTGCACACCTGTTCACCAGCAACCATCACACATTCTGTTCCTCTGGAAACACTGCACACCTGTTCACCAGCAACCATCACACATCCTGTTCCCCTGGAAACACCTCACCCTGTTCACCAGCAACCATCACACATTCTGTTCCCCTGGAAACACTTCACCCTGTTCACCAGCAACCATCACACATCCTGTTCCCCTGGAAAGACCTCACCCTGTTCACCAGCAACCATCACACATCCTGTTCCCCTGGAAACACCTCACCCTGTTCACAGGCAACCATCACACATCCTGTTCCCCTGGAAACACCTCACCCTGTTCACCAGCAACCATCACACATCCTGTTCCCCTGGAAACACTTCACCCTGTTCACCAGCAACCATCACACATCCTACTCCCCTGGAAACACCTCACCCTGTTCACAGGCAACCACTACACATCCTGTTCCCCTGGAAACACCTCACTCTGTTCACCAGCAACCATCACACATCCTGTTCCCCTGGAAACACCTCACCCTGTTCACCAGCAACCATCACACATTCTGTTCCCCTGGAAACACCTCACCCTGTTCACCAGCAACCATCACACATCCTGTTCCCCTGGAAACACCTCACCCTGTTCACAGGCAACCATCACACATCCTGTTCCCCTGGAAACACCTCACCCTGTTCACCAACAACCATCACACATCCTGTTCCCCTGGAAACACCTCACCCTGTTCACCAGCAACCATCACACATCCTGTTCCCCTGGAAACATTTCACCCTGTTCACCAGCAACCATCACACATCCTGTTCCCCTGGAAACACCTCACCCTGTTCACCAGCAACCATCACACATCCTGTTCCCCTGGAAACACTGCACACCTGTTCACCAGCAACCATCACACATCCTGTTCCCCTGGAAACACCTCACCCTGTTCACCAGCAACCATCACACATCCTGTTCCCCTGGAAACACTGCACACCTGTTCACAGGCAATAACTACACATTGGTTCCCCTGGAAACACCTCACCCTGTTCACCAGCAACCATCACACATCCTGTTCCCCGGGAAACACTGCACACCTGTTCACAGGCAATAACTACACATTGGTTCCCCTGGAAACACCTCACCCTGTTCACCAGCAACCATCACACATCCTGTTCCCCTGGAAACACTGCACACCTGTTCACCAGCAACCATCACACATCCTGTTCCCCTGGAAACACCTCACCCTGTTCACAGGCAATAACTACACATTGGTTCCCCTGGAAACACCTTACCCTGTTCACCAGCAACCATCACACATCCTGTTCCCCTGGAAACACTGCACACCTGTTCACCAGCAACCATCACACATCCTGTTCCCCTGGAAACACCTCACTCTGTTCACAGGCAACCATCACACATCCTGTTCCCCTGGAAACACCTCACCCTGTTCACAGGCAACCACTGCACATCCTGTTCCCCTGGAAACACCTCACCCTGTTCACCAGCAACCATCACACATCCTGTTCCCCTGGAACCACCTCACCCTGTTCACCAGCAACCATCACACATCCTATTCCCCTGGAAACACCTCACCCTGTTCACCAGCAACCATCGCACATCCTGTTCCCCTGGAAACACCTCACCCTGTTCACCAGCAACCATCACACATCCTGTTCCCCTGGAAACACTGCACACCTGTTCACCAGCGACCATCACACATCCTGTTCCCCTGGAAACACCTCACCCTGTTCACAGGCAACCACTACACATCCTGTTCCCCTGGAAACACCTCACCCTGTTCACCAGCAACCATCACACATCCTGTTCCCCTGGAAACACCTCACCCTGTTCACCAGCAACCATCACACATTCTGTTCCCCTGGAAACACCTCACCCTGTTCACCAGCAACCATCACACATCCTGTTCCCCTGGAAACACCTCACCCTGTTCACCAGCAACCATCACACATCCTGTTCCCCTGGAAACACTGCACACCTGTTCACCAGCGACCATCACACATCCTGTTCCCCTGGAAACACCTCACCCTGTTCACCAGCAACCATCACACATCCTGTTCCCCTGGAAACACCTCACCCTGTTCACAGGCAACCACTACATATCCTGTTCCCCTGGAAACACCTCACCCTGTTCACAGGCAACCACTACACATCCTGTTCCCCTGGAAACACCTCACCCTGTTCACAGGCAACCACTACACATCCTGTTCCCCTGGAAACACCTCACCCTGTTCACAGGCAACCATCACACATCCTGTTCCCTTGGAAACACTGCACACCTGTTCACCAGCAACCATCACACATTCTGTTCCCCTGGAAACACTGCACACCTGTTCACCAGCAACCATCACACATCCTGTTCCCCTGGAAACACCTCACCCTGTTCACCAGCAACCATCACACATTCTGTTCCCCTGGAAACACTTCACCCTGTTCACCAGCAACCATCACACATTCTGTTTCCCTGGAAACACCTCACCCTGTTCACCAGCAACCATCACACATTCTGTTCCCCTGGAAACACCTCACCCTGTTCCCCTGGAAACACCTCACCCTGTTCACCAGCAACCATCACACATTCTGTTCCCCTGGAAAAACCTCACCCTGTTCACCAGCAACCATCACACATCCTGTTCCCCTGGAAACACCTCACCCTGTTCACCAGCAACCATCACACATCCTGTTCCCCTGGAAACACCTCACCCTGTTCACCAGCAACCATCACACATTCTGTTCCCCTGGAAACACCTCACCCTGTTCCCCTGGAAACACCTCACCCTGTTCACCAGCAACCATCACACATCCTGTTCCCCTGGAAACACCTCACCCTGTTCAGCAGCAACCATCACACATTCTGTTCCCCTGGAAACACTTCACCCTGTTCACCAGCAACCATCACACATCCTGTTCCCCTGGAAACACTGCACACCTGTTCACCAGCAACCATCACACATCCTGTTCCCCTGGAAACACTGCACACCTGTTCACCAGCGACCATCACACATCCTGTTCCCCTGGAAACACCTCACCCTGTTCACCAGCAACCATCACACATCCTGTTCCCCTGGAAACACCTCACCCTGTTCACAGGCAACCATCACACATCCTGTTCCCCTGGAAACACCTCACCCTGTTCACCAGCAACCATCACACATCCTGTTCCCCTGGAAACACTTCACCCTGTTCACCAGCAACCATCACACATCCTACTCCCCTGGAAACACCTCACCCTGTTCACAGGCAACCACTACACATCCTGTTCCCCTGGAAACACCTCACCCTGTTCACCAGCAACCATCACACATCCTGTTCCCCTGGAAACACCTCACCCTGTTCACCAGCAACCATCACACATTCTGTTCCCCTGGAAACACCTCACCCTGTTCACCAGCAACCATCACACATCCTGTTCCCCTGGAAACACCTCACCCTGTTCACAGTCAACCATCACACATCCTGTTCCCCTGGAAACACCTCACCCTGTTCACCAACAACCATCACACATCCTGTTCCCCTGGAAACACCTCACCCTGTTCACCAGCAACCATCACACATCCTGTTCCCCTGGAAACACTTCACCCTGTTCACCAGCAACCATCACACATCCTGTTCCCCTGGAAACACCTCACCCTGTTCACCAGCAACCATCACGCATCCTGTTCCCCTGGAAACACTGCACACCTGTTCACCAGCAACCATCACACATCCTGTTCCCCTGGAAACACCTCACCCTGTTCACCAGCAACCATCACACATCCTGTTCCCCTGGAAACACTGCACACCTGTTCACAGGCAATAACTACACATTGGTTCCCCTGGAAACACCTCACCCTGTTCACCAGCAACCATCACACATCCTGTTCCCCGGGAAACACTGCACACCTGTTCACAGGCAATAACTACACATTGGTTCCCCTGGAAACACCTCACCCTGTTCACCAGCAACCATCACACATCCTGTTCCCCTGGAAACACTGCACACCTGTTCACCAGCAACCATCACACATCCTGTTCCCCTGGAAACACCTCACCCTGTTCACAGGCAATAACTACACATTGGTTCCCCTGGAAACACCTTACCCTGTTCACCAGCAACCATCACACATCCTGTTCCCCTGGAAACACTGCACACCTGTTCACCAGCAACCATCACACATCCTGTTCCCCTGGAAACACCTCACTCTGTTCACAGGCAACCATCACACATCCTGTTCCCCTGGAAACACCTCACCCTGTTCACAGGCAACCACTGCACATCCTGTTCCCCTGGAAACACCTCACCCTGTTCACCAGCAACCATCACACATCCTGTTCCCCTGGAAACACCTCACCCTGTTCACCAGCAACCATCACACATTCTGTTCCCCTGGAAACACCTCACCCTGTTCACCAGCAACCATCACACATCCTGTTCCCCTGGAAACACCTCACCCTGTTCACCAGCAACCATCACACATCCTGTTCCCCTGGAAACACCTCACCCTGTTCACAGGCAACCATCACACATCCTGTTCCCCTGGAAACACCTCACCCTGTTCACCAGCAACCATCACACATCCTGTTCCCCTGGAAACACTTCACCCTGTTCACCAGCAACCATCACACATCCTGTTCCCCTGGAAACACCTCACCCTGTTCACCAGCAACCATCACACATCCTGTTCCCCTGGAAACACTTCACCCTGTTCACCAGCAACCATCACACATCCTACTCCCCTGGAATCACCTCACCCTGTTCACAGGCAACCACTACACATCCTGTTCCCCTGGAAACACCTCACCCTGTTCACCAGCAACCATCACACATCCTGTTCCCCTGGAAACACCTCACCCTGTTCACCAGCAACCATCACACATTCTGTTCCCCTGGAAACACCTCACCCTGTTCACCAGCAACCATCACACATCCTGTTCCCCTGGAAACACCTCACCCTGTTCACAGGCAACCATCACACATCCTGTTCCCCTGGAAACACCTCACCCTGTTCACAGGCAACCATCACACATCCTGTTCCCCTGGAAACACCTCACCCTGTTCACCAGCAACCATCACACATCCTGTTCCCCTGGAAACACCTCACCCTGTTCACAGGCAACCATCACACATCCTGTTCCCCTGGAAACACCTCACCCTGTTCACAGGCAACCACTGCACATCCTGTTCCCCTGGAAACACCTCACCCTGTTCACCAGCAACCATCACACATCCTGTTCCCCTGGAAACACCTCACCCTGTTCACCAGCAACCATCACACATTCTGTTCCCCTGGAAACACCTCACCCTGTTCACCAGCAACCATCACACATCCTGTTCCCCTGGAAACACCTCACCCTGTTCACCAGCAACCATCACACATCCTGTTCCCCTGGAAACACCTCACCCTGTTCACAGGCAACCATCACACATCCTGTTCCCCTGGAAACACCTCACCCTGTTCACCAGCAACCATCACACATCCTGTTCCCCTGGAAACACTTCACCCTGTTCACCAGCAACCATCACACATCCTGTTCCCCTGGAAACACCTCCCCCTGTTCACCAGCAACCATCACACATCCTGTTCCCCTGGAAACACTTCACCCTGTTCACCAGCAACCATCACACATCCTACTCCCCTGGAAACACCTCACCCTGTTCACAGGCAACCACTACACATCCTGTTCCCCTGGAAACACCTCACCCTGTTCACCAGTAACCATCACACATCCTGTTCCCCTGGAAACACCTCACCCTGTTCACCAGCAACCATCACACATTCTGTTCCCCTGGAAACACCTCACCCTGTTCACCAGCAACCATCACACATCCTGTTCCCCTGGAAACACCTCACCCTGTTCACAGGCAACCATCACACATCCTGTTCCCCTGGAAACACCTCACCCTGTTCACAGGCAACCATCACACATCCTGTTCCCCTGGAAACACCTCACCCTGTTCACCAGCAACCATCACACATCCTGTTCCCCTGGAAACACTTCACCCTGTTCACCAGCAACCATCACACATCCTACTCCCCTGGAAACACCTCACCCTGTTCACAGGCAACCACTACACATCCTGTTCCCCTGGAAACACCTCACCCTGTTCACCAGCAACCATCACACATTCTGTTCCCCTGGAAACACCTCACCCTGTTCACCAGCAACCATCACACATCCTGTTCCCCTGGAAACACCTCACCCTGTTCACAGGCAACCATCACACATCCTGTTCCCCTGGAAACACCTCACCCTGTTCACAGGCAACCATCACACATCCTGTTCCCCTGGAAACACCTCACCCTGTTCACCAGCAACCATCACACATCCTGTTCCCCTGGAAACACTTCACCCTGTTCACCAGCAACCATCACACATCCTACTCCCCTGGAAACACCTCACCCTGTTCACAGGCAACCACTACACATCCTGTTCCCCTGGAAACACCTCACCCTGTTCACCAGCAACCATCACACATCCTGTTCCCCTGGAAACACCTCACCCTGTTCACCAGCAACCATCACACATTCTGTTCCCCTGGAAACACCTCACCCTGTTCACCAGCAACCATCACACATCCTGTTCCCCTGGAAACACCTCACCCTGTTCACCAGCAACCATCACACATCCTGTTCCCCTGGAAACACTTCACCCTGTTCACCAGCAACCATCACACATCCTACTCCCCTGGAAACACCTCACCCTGTTCACAGGCAACCACTACACATCCTGTTCCCCTGGAAACACCTCACCCTGTTCACCAGCAACCATCACACATCCTGTTCCCCTGGAAACACCTCACCCTGTTCACCAGCAACCATCACACATCCTGTTCCCCTGGAAACACCTCACCCTGTTCACCAGCAACCATCACACATTCTGTTCCCCTGGAAACACCTCACCCTGTTCACCAGCAACCATCACACATCCTGTTCCCCTGGAAACACCTCACCCTGTTCACCAGCAACCATCACACATCCTGTTCCCCTGGAAACACCTCACCCTGTTCACAGGCAACCATCACACATCCTGTTCCCCTGGAAACACCTCACCCTGTTCACCAGCAACCATCACACATCCTGTTCCCCTGGAAACACTTCACCCTGTTCACCAGCAACCATCACACATCCTGTTCCCCTGGAAACACCTCACCCTGTTCACCAGCAACCATCACACATCCTGTTCCCCTGGAAACACTTCACCCTGTTCACCAGCAACCATCACACATCCTACTCCCCTGGAAACACCTCACCCTGTTCACAGGCAACCACTACACATCCTGTTCCCCTGGAAACACCTCACCCTGTTCACCAGCAACCATCACACATCCTGTTCCCCTGGAAACACCTCACCCTGTTCACCAGCAACCATCACACATTCTGTTCCCCTGGAAACACCTCACCCTGTTCACCAGCAACCATCACACATCCTGTTCCCCTGGAAACACCTCACCCTGTTCACAGGCAACCATCACACATCCTGTTCCCCTGGAAACACCTCACCCTGTTCACAGGCAACCATCACACATCCTGTTCCCCTGGAAACACCTCACCCTGTTCACCAGCAACCATCACACATCCTGTTCCCCTGGAAACACCTCACCCTGTTCACAGGCAACCATCACACATCCTGTTCCCCTGGAAACACCTCACCCTGTTCACCAGCAACCATCACACATCCTGTTCCCCTGGAAACACTTCACCCTGTTCACCAGCAACCATCACACATCCTGTTCCCCTGGAAACACCTCACCCTGTTCACCAGCAACCATCACACATCCTGTTCCCCTGGAAACACTTCACCCTGTTCACCAGCAACCATCACACATCCTACTCCCCTGGAAACACCTCACCCTGTTCACAGGCAACCACTACACATCCTGTTCCCCTGGAAACACCTCACCCTGTTCACCAGCAACCATCACACATCCTGTTCCCCTGGAAACACCTCACCCTGTTCACCAGCAACCATCACACATTCTGTTCCCCTGGAAACACCTCACCCTGTTCACCAGCAACCATCACACATCCTGTTCCCCTGGAAACACCTCACCCTGTTCACAGGCAACCATCACACATCCTGTTCCCCTGGAAACACCTCACCCTGTTCACAGGCAACCATCACACATCCTGTTCCCCTGGAAACACCTCACCCTGTTCACCAGCAACCATCACACATCCTGTTCCCCTGGAAACACCTCACCCTGTTCACAGGCAACCATCACACATCCTGTTCCCCTGGAAACACCTCACCCTGTTCACAGGCAACCACTGCACATCCTGTTCCCCTGGAAACACCTCACCCTGTTCACCAGCAACCATCACACATCCTGTTCCCCTGGAAACACCTCACCCTGTTCACCAGCAACCATCACACATTCTGTTCCCCTGGAAACACCTCACCCTGTTCACCAGCAACCATCACACATCCTGTTCCCCTGGAAACACCTCACCCTGTTCACCAGCAACCATCACACATTCTGTTCCCCTGGAAACACCTCACCCTGTTCACCAGCAACCATCACACATCCTGTTCCCCTGGAAACACCTCACCCTGTTCACCAGCAACCATCACACATCCTGTTCCCCTGGAAACACTGCACACCTGTTCACCAGCGACCATCACACATCCTGTTCCCCTGGAAACACCTCACCCTGTTCACCAGCAACCATCACACATCCTGTTCCCCTGGAAACACCTCACCCTGTTCACAGGCAACCACTACATATCCTGTTCCCCTGGAAACACCTCACCCTGTTCACAGGCAACCACTACACATCCTGTTCCCCTGGAAACACCTCACCCTGTTCACAGGCAACCACTACACATCCTGTTCCCCTGGAAACACCTCACCCTGTTCACAGGCAACCATCACACATCCTGTTCCCTTGGAAACACTGCACACCTGTTCACCAGCAACCATCACACATTCTGTTCCCCTGGAAACACTGCACACCTGTTCACCAGCAACCATCACACATTCTGTTCCCCTGGAAACACCTCACCCTGTTCCCCTGGAAACACCTCACCCTGTTCACCAGCAACCATCACACATCCTGTTCCCCTGGAAACACCTCACCCTGTTCACCAGCAACCATCACACATCCTGTTCCCCTGGAAACACCTCACCCTGTTCACCAGCAACCATCACACATTCTGTTCCCCTGGAAACACCTCACCCTGTTCCCCTGGAAACACCTCACCCTGTTCACCAGCAACCATCACACATCCTGTTCCCCTGGAAACACCTCACCCTGTTCAGCAGCAACCATCACACATTCTGTTCCCCTGGAAACACTTCACCCTGTTCACCAGCAACCATCACACATCCTGTTCCCCTGGAAACACTGCACACCTGTTCACCAGCAACCATCACACATCCTGTTCCCCTGGAAACACTGCACACCTGTTCACCAGCGACCATCACACATCCTGTTCCCCTGGAAACACCTCACCCTGTTCACCAGCAACCATCACACATCCTGTTCCCCTGGAAACACCTCACCCTGTTCACAGGCAACCATCACACATCCTGTTCCCCTGGAAACACCTCACCCTGTTCACCAGCAACCATCACACATCCTGTTCCCCTGGAAACACTTCACCCTGTTCACCAGCAACCATCACACATCCTACTCCCCTGGAAACACCTCACCCTGTTCACAGGCAACCACTACACATCCTGTTCCCCTGGAAACACCTCACCCTGTTCACCAGCAACCATCACACATCCTGTTCCCCTGGAAACACCTCACCCTGTTCACCAGCAACCATCACACATTCTGTTCCCCTGGAAACACCTCACCCTGTTCACCAGCAACCATCACACATCCTGTTCCCCTGGAAACACCTCACCCTGTTCACAGTCAACCATCACACATCCTGTTCCCCTGGAAACACCTCACCCTGTTCACCAACAACCATCACACATCCTGTTCCCCTGGAAACACCTCACCCTGTTCACCAGCAACCATCACACATCCTGTTCCCCTGGAAACACTTCACCCTGTTCACCAGCAACCATCACACATCCTGTTCCCCTGGAAACACCTCACCCTGTTCACCAGCAACCATCACGCATCCTGTTCCCCTGGAAACACTGCACACCTGTTCACCAGCAACCATCACACATCCTGTTCCCCTGGAAACACCTCACCCTGTTCACCAGCAACCATCACACATCCTGTTCCCCTGGAAACACTGCACACCTGTTCACAGGCAATAACTACACATTGGTTCCCCTGGAAACACCTCACCCTGTTCACCAGCAACCATCACACATCCTGTTCCCCGGGAAACACTGCACACCTGTTCACAGGCAATAACTACACATTGGTTCCCCTGGAAACACCTCACCCTGTTCACCAGCAACCATCACACATCCTGTTCCCCTGGAAACACTGCACACCTGTTCACCAGCAACCATCACACATCCTGTTCCCCTGGAAACACCTCACCCTGTTCACAGGCAATAACTACACATTGGTTCCCCTGGAAACACCTTACCCTGTTCACCAGCAACCATCACACATCCTGTTCCCCTGGAAACACTGCACACCTGTTCACCAGCAACCATCACACATCCTGTTCCCCTGGAAACACCTCACTCTGTTCACAGGCAACCATCACACATCCTGTTCCCCTGGAAACACCTCACCCTGTTCACAGGCAACCACTGCACATCCTGTTCCCCTGGAAACACCTCACCCTGTTCACCAGCAACCATCACACATCCTGTTCCCCTGGAAACACCTCACCCTGTTCACCAGCAACCATCACACATTCTGTTCCCCTGGAAACACCTCACCCTGTTCACCAGCAACCATCACACATCCTGTTCCCCTGGAAACACCTCACCCTGTTCACCAGCAACCATCACACATCCTGTTCCCCTGGAAACACCTCACCCTGTTCACAGGCAACCATCACACATCCTGTTCCCCTGGAAACACCTCACCCTGTTCACCAGCAACCATCACACATCCTGTTCCCCTGGAAACACTTCACCCTGTTCACCAGCAACCATCACACATCCTGTTCCCCTGGAAACACCTCACCCTGTTCACCAGCAACCATCACACATCCTGTTCCCCTGGAAACACTTCACCCTGTTCACCAGCAACCATCACACATCCTACTCCCCTGGAATCACCTCACCCTGTTCACAGGCAACCACTACACATCCTGTTCCCCTGGAAACACCTCACCCTGTTCACCAGCAACCATCACACATCCTGTTCCCCTGGAAACACCTCACCCTGTTCACCAGCAACCATCACACATTCTGTTCCCCTGGAAACACCTCACCCTGTTCACCAGCAACCATCACACATCCTGTTCCCCTGGAAACACCTCACCCTGTTCACAGGCAACCATCACACATCCTGTTCCCCTGGAAACACCTCACCCTGTTCACAGGCAACCATCACACATCCTGTTCCCCTGGAAACACCTCACCCTGTTCACCAGCAACCATCACACATCCTGTTCCCCTGGAAACACCTCACCCTGTTCACAGGCAACCATCACACATCCTGTTCCCCTGGAAACACCTCACCCTGTTCACAGGCAACCACTGCACATCCTGTTCCCCTGGAAACACCTCACCCTGTTCACCAGCAACCATCACACATCCTGTTCCCCTGGAAACACCTCACCCTGTTCACCAGCAACCATCACACATTCTGTTCCCCTGGAAACACCTCACCCTGTTCACCAGCAACCATCACACATCCTGTTCCCCTGGAAACACCTCACCCTGTTCACCAGCAACCATCACACATCCTGTTCCCCTGGAAACACCTCACCCTGTTCACAGGCAACCATCACACATCCTGTTCCCCTGGAAACACCTCACCCTGTTCACCAGCAACCATCACACATCCTGTTCCCCTGGAAACACTTCACCCTGTTCACCAGCAACCATCACACATCCTGTTCCCCTGGAAACACCTCCCCCTGTTCACCAGCAACCATCACACATCCTGTTCCCCTGGAAACACTTCACCCTGTTCACCAGCAACCATCACACATCCTACTCCCCTGGAAACACCTCACCCTGTTCACAGGCAACCACTACACATCCTGTTCCCCTGGAAACACCTCACCCTGTTCACCAGTAACCATCACACATCCTGTTCCCCTGGAAACACCTCACCCTGTTCACCAGCAACCAACACACATTCTGTTCCCCTGGAAACACCTCACCCTGTTCACCAGCAACCATCACACATCCTGTTCCCCTGGAAACACCTCACCCTGTTCACAGGCAACCATCACACATCCTGTTCCCCTGGAAACACCTCACCCTGTTCACAGGCAACCATCACACATCCTGTTCCCCTGGAAACACCTCACCCTGTTCACAGGCAACCATCACACATCCTGTTCCCCTGGAAACACCTCACCCTGTTCACCAGCAACCATCACACATCCTGTTCCCCTGGAAACACTTCACCCTGTTCACCAGCAACCATCACACATCCTGTTCCCCTGGAAACACCTCACCCTGTTCACCAGCAACCATCACACATCCTGTTCCCCTGGAAACACTTCACCCTGTTCACCAGCAACCATCACACATCCTACTCCCCTGGAAACACCTCACCCTGTTCACAGGCAACCACTACACATCCTGTTCCCCTGGAAACACCTCACCCTGTTCACCAGCAACCATCACACATCCTGTTCCCCTGGAAACACCTCACCCTGTTCACCAGCAACCATCACACATTCTGTTCCCCTGGAAACACCTCACCCTGTTCACCAGCAACCATCACACATCCTGTTCCCCTGGAAACACCTCACCCTGTTCACCAGCAACCATCACACATCCTGTTCCCCTGGAAACACTTCACCCTGTTCACCAGCAACCATCACACATCCTACTCCCCTGGAAACACCTCACCCTGTTCACAGGCAACCACTACACATCCTGTTCCCCTGGAAACACCTCACCCTGTTCACCAGCAACCATCACACATCCTGTTCCCCTGGAAACACCTCACCCTGTTCACCAGCAACCATCACACATCCTGTTCCCCTGGAAACACCTCACCCTGTTCACCAGCAACCATCACACATTCTGTTCCCCTGGAAACACCTCACCCTGTTCACCAGCAACCATCACACATCCTGTTCCCCTGGAAACACCTCACCCTGTTCACCAGCAACCATCACACATCCTGTTCCCCTGGAAACACCTCACCCTGTTCACAGGCAACCATCACACATCCTGTTCCCCTGGAAACACCTCACCCTGTTCACCAGCAACCATCACACATCCTGTTCCCCTGGAAACACTTCACCCTGTTCACCAGCAACCATCACACATCCTGTTCCCCTGGAAACACCTCACCCTGTTCACCAGCAACCATCACACATCCTGTTCCCCTGGAAACACTTCACCCTGTTCACCAGCAACCATCACACATCCTACTCCCCTGGAAACACCTCACCCTGTTCACAGGCAACCACTACACATCCTGTTCCCCTGGAAACACCTCACCCTGTTCACCAGCAACCATCACACATCCTGTTCCCCTGGAAACACCTCACCCTGTTCACCAGCAACCATCACACATTCTGTTCCCCTGGAAACACCTCACCCTGTTCACCAGCAACCATCACACATCCTGTTCCCCTGGAAACACCTCACCCTGTTCACAGGCAACCATCACACATCCTGTTCCCCTGGAAACACCTCACCCTGTTCACAGGCAACCATCACACATCCTGTTCCCCTGGAAACACCTCACCCTGTTCACCAGCAACCATCACACATCCTGTTCCCCTGGAAACACCTCACCCTGTTCACAGGCAACCATCACACATCCTGTTCCCCTGGAAACACCTCACCCTGTTCACCAGCAACCATCACACATCCTGTTCCCCTGGAAACACTTCACCCTGTTCACCAGCAACCATCACACATCCTGTTCCCCTGGAAACACCTCACCCTGTTCACCAGCAACCATCACACATCCTGTTCCCCTGGAAACACTTCACCCTGTTCACCAGCAACCATCACACATCCTACTCCCCTGGAAACACCTCACCCTGTTCACAGGCAACCACTACACATCCTGTTCCCCTGGAAACACCTCACCCTGTTCACCAGCAACCATCACACATCCTGTTCCCCTGGAAACACCTCACCCTGTTCACCAGCAACCATCACACATTCTGTTCCCCTGGAAACACCTCACCCTGTTCACCAGCAACCATCACACATCCTGTTCCCCTGGAAACACCTCACCCTGTTCACAGGCAACCATCACACATCCTGTTCCCCTGGAAACACCTCACCCTGTTCACAGGCAACCATCACACATCCTGTTCCCCTGGAAACACCTCACCCTGTTCACCAGCAACCATCACACATCCTGTTCCCCTGGAAACACCTCACCCTGTTCACAGGCAACCATCACACATCCTGTTCCCCTGGAAACACCTCACCCTGTTCACAGGCAACCACTGCACATCCTGTTCCCCTGGAAACACCTCACCCTGTTCACCAGCAACCATCACACATCCTGTTCCCCTGGAAACACCTCACCCTGTTCACCAGCAACCATCACACATTCTGTTCCCCTGGAAACACCTCACCCTGTTCACCAGCAACCATCACACATCCTGTTCCCCTGGAAACACCTCACCCTGTTCACCAGCAACCATCACACATCCTGTTCCCCTGGAAACACCTCACCCTGTTCACAGGCAACCATCACACATCCTGTTCCCCTGGAAACACCTCACCCTGTTCACCAGCAACCATCACACATCCTGTTCCCCTGGAAACACTTCACCCAGTTCACCAGCAACCATCACACATCCTGTTCCCCTGGAAACACCTCACCCTGTTCACCAGCAACCATCACACATCCTGTTCCCCTGGAAACACTTCACCCTGTTCACCAGCAACCATCACACATCCTACTCCCCTGGAAACACCTCACCCTGTTCACAGGCAACCACTACACATCCTGTTCCCCTGGAAACACCTCACCCTGTTCACCAGCAACCATCACACATCCTGTTCCCCTGGAAACACCTCACCCTGTTCACCAGCAACCATCACACATTCTGTTCCCCTGGAAACACCTCACCCTGTTCACCAGCAAACATCACACATCCTGTTCCCCTGGAAACACCTCACCCTGTTCACAGGCAACCATCACACATCCTGTTCCCCTGGAAACACCTCACCCTGTTCACAGGCAACCATCACACATCCTGTTCCCCTGGAAACACCTCACCCTGTTCACCAGCAACCATCACACATCCTGTTCCCCTGGAAACACCTCACCCTGTTCACAGGCAAACATCACACATCCTGTTCCCCTGGAAACACCTCACCCTGTTCACAGGCAACCACTGCACATCCTGTTCCCCTGGAAACACCTCACCCTGTTCACCAGCAACCATCACACATCCTGTTCCCCTGGAAACACCTCACCCTGTTCACCAGCAACCATCACACATTCTGTTCCCCTGGAAACACCTCACCCTGTTCACCAGCAACCATCACACATCCTGTTCCCCTGGAAACACCTCACCCTGTTCACCAGCAACCATCACACATCCTGTTCCCCTGGAAACACCTCACCCTGTTCACAGGCAACCATCACACATCCTGTTCCCCTGGAAACACCTCACCCTGTTCACCAGCAACCATCACACATCCTGTTCCCCTGGAAACACCTCACCCTGTTCACAGGCAACCATCACACATTCTGTTCCCCTGGAAACACCTCACCCTGTTCACTGGCAACCACTGCACATCCTGTTCCCCTGGAAACACCTCACCCTGTTCACCAGCAACCATCACACATCCTGTTCCCCTGGAAACACCTCACCCTGTTCACCAGCAACCATCACACATTCTGTTCCCCTGGAAACACCTCACCCTGTTCACCAGCAACCATCACACATCCTGTTCCCCTGGAAACACCTCACCCTGTTCACCAGCAACCATCACACATCCTGTTCCCCTGGAAACACCTCACCCTGTTCACAGGCAACCATCACACATCCTGTTCCCCTGGAAACACCTCACCCTGTTCACCAGCAACCATCACACATCCTGTTCCCCTGGAAACACTTCACCCTGTTCACCAGCAACCATCACACATCCTGTTCCCCTGGAAACACCTCCCCCTGTTCACCAGCAACCATCACACATCCTGTTCCCCTGGAAACACTTCACCCTGTTCACCAGCAACCATCACACATCCTACTCCCCTGGAAACACCTCACCCTGTTCACAGGCAACCACTACACATCCTGTTCCCCTGGAAACACCTCACCCTGTTCACCAGCAACCATCACACATCCTGTTCCCCTGGAAACACCTCACCCTGTTCACCAGCAACCATCACACATTCTGTTCCCCTGGAAACACCTCACCCTGTTCACCAGCAACCATCACACATCCTGTTCCCCTGGAAACACCTCACCCTGTTCACAGGCAACCATCACACATCCTGTTCCCCTGGAAACACCTCACCCTGTTCACAGGCAACCATCACACATCCTGTTCCCCTGGAAACACCTCACCCTGTTCA
Organism: Hemitrygon akajei; assembly: GCF_048418815.1. Classification (NCBI taxonomy): domain Eukaryota; kingdom Metazoa; phylum Chordata; class Chondrichthyes; order Myliobatiformes; family Dasyatidae; genus Hemitrygon; species Hemitrygon akajei. The sequence continues at coordinate 129,321,009 of NC_133130.1, read as the reverse complement.
CCAGCAACCATCACACATCCTGTTCCCCTGGAAATACCTCACCCTGTTCACAGGCAACCATCACACATCCTGTTCCCCTGGAAACACCTCCCCCTGTTCACCAGCAACCATCACACATCCTGTTCCCCTGGAAACACTTCACCCTGTTCACCAGCAACCATCACACATCCTGTTCCCCTGGAAACACCTCACCCTGTTCACCAGCAACCATCACACATCCTGTTCCCCTGGAAACACTTCACCCTGTTCACCAGCAACCATCACACATCCTGTTCCCCTGGAAACACCTCACCCTGTTCACCAGCAAACATCACACATCCTGTTCCCCTGGAAACACTTCACCCTGTTCACCAGCAACCATCACACATCCTACTCCCCTGGAAACACCTCACCCTGTTCACAGGCAACCACTACACATCCTGTTCCCCTGGAAACACCTCACCCTTTTCACCAGCAACCATCACACATCCTGTTCCCCTGGAAACACCTCACCCTGTTCACCAGCAACCATCACACATCCTGTTCCCCTGGAAACACTTCACCCTGTTCACCAGCAACCATCACACATCCTACTCCCCTGGAAACACCTCACCCTGTTCACAGGCAACCATCACACATCCTGTTCCCCTGGAAACACCTCACCCTGTTCACCAGCAACCATCACACATCCTGTTCCCCTGGAAACACCTCACCCTGTTCACCAGCAACCATCACACATTCTGTTCCCCTGGAAACTCCTGTAGAAGTAGTAGAGGCCAGATCAGTTGTGTCATTTAAGGTAAAATTGGATAGGTATATGGATAGGAAAGGAGTGGAGGGTTATGGGCTGAGTGCGGGTAGGTGGGACTAGGTGAGATTAAGAGTTCGGCACGGACTAGGAGGGCCGGAATGGCCTGTTTCCGTGCTGTGATTGTTATATGGTTATATGGTTATATGGTTATCCTGTTCCCCTGGAAACACCTCACCCTGTTCACAGGCAACCATCACACATCCTGTTCCCCTGGAAACACCTCACCCTGTTCACCAGCAACCATCACACATCCTGTTCCCCTGGAAACACTTCACCCTGTTCACCAGCAACCATCACACATCCTGTTCCCCTGGAAACACCTCACCCTGTTCACCAGCAACCATCACACATCCTGTTCCCCTGGAAACACTTCACCCTGTTCACCAGCAACCATCACACATCCTACTCCCCTGGAATCACCTCACCCTGTTCACAGGCAACCACTACACATCCTGTTCCCCTGGAAACACCTCACCCTGTTCACCAGCAACCATCACACATCCTGTTCCCCTGGAAACACCTCACCCTGTTCACCAGCAACCATCACACATTCTGTTCCCCTGGAAACACCTCACCCTGTTCACCAGCAACCATCACACATCCTGTTCCCCTGGAAACACCTCACCCTGTTCACAGGCAACCATCACACATCCTGTTCCCCTGGAAACACCTCACCCTGTTCACAGGCAACCATCACACATCCTGTTCCCCTGGAAACACCTCACCCTGTTCACCAGCAACCATCACACATCCTGTTCCCCTGGAAACACCTCACCCTGTTCACAGGCAACCATCACACATCCTGTTCCCCTGGAAACACCTCACCCTGTTCACAGGCAACCACTGCACATCCTGTTCCCCTGGAAACACCTCACCCTGTTCACCAGCAACCATCACACATCCTGTTCCCCTGGAAACACCTCACCCTGTTCACCAGCAACCATCACACATTCTGTTCCCCTGGAAACACCTCACCCTGTTCACCAGCAACCATCACACATCCTGTTCCCCTGGAAACACCTCACCCTGTTCACCAGCAACCATCACACATCCTGTTCCCCTGGAAACACCTCACCCTGTTCACAGGCAACCATCACACATCCTGTTCCCCTGGAAACACCTCACCCTGTTCACCAGCAACCATCACACATCCTGTTCCCCTGGAAACACTTCACCCTGTTCACCAGCAACCATCACACATCCTGTTCCCCTGGAAACACCTCCCCCTGTTCACCAGCAACCATCACACATCCTGTTCCCCTGGAAACACTTCACCCTGTTCACCAGCAACCATCACACATCCTACTCCCCTGGAAACACCTCACCCTGTTCACAGGCAACCACTACACATCCTGTTCCCCTGGAAACACCTCACCCTGTTCACCAGTAACCATCACACATCCTGTTCCCCTGGAAACACCTCACCCTGTTCACCAGCAACCATCACACATTCTGTTCCCCTGGAAACACCTCACCCTGTTCACCAGCAACCATCACACATCCTGTTCCCCTGGAAACACCTCACCCTGTTCACAGGCAACCATCACACATCCTGTTCCCCTGGAAACACCTCACCCTGTTCACAGGCAACCATCACACATCCTGTTCCCCTGGAAACACCTCACCCTGTTCACCAGCAACCATCACACATCCTGTTCCCCTGGAAACACCTCACCCTGTTCACAGGCAACCATCACACATCCTGTTCCCCTGGAAACACCTCACCCTGTTCACCAGCAACCATCACACATCCTGTTCCCCTGGAAACACTTCACCCTGTTCACCAGCAACCATCACACATCCTGTTCCCCTGGAAACACCTCACCCTGTTCACCAGCAACCATCACACATCCTGTTCCCCTGGAAACACTTCACCCTGTTCACCAGCAACCATCACACATCCTACTCCCCTGGAAACACCTCACCCTGTTCACAGGCAACCACTACACATCCTGTTCCCCTGGAAACACCTCACCCTGTTCACCAGCAACCATCACACATCCTGTTCCCCTGGAAACACCTCACCCTGTTCACCAGCAACCATCACACATTCTGTTCCCCTGGAAACACCTCACCCTGTTCACCAGCAACCATCACACATCCTGTTCCCCTGGAAACACCTCACCCTGTTCACCAGCAACCATCACACATCCTGTTCCCCTGGAAACACTTCACCCTGTTCACCAGCAACCATCACACATCCTACTCCCCTGGAAACACCTCACCCTGTTCACAGGCAACCACTACACATCCTGTTCCCCTGGAAACACCTCACCCTGTTCACCAGCAACCATCACACATCCTGTTCCCCTGGAAACACCTCACCCTGTTCACCAGCAACCATCACACATCCTGTTCCCCTGGAAACACCTCACCCTGTTCACCAGCAACCATCACACATTCTGTTCCCCTGGAAACACCTCACCCTGTTCACCAGCAACCATCACACATCCTGTTCCCCTGGAAACACCTCACCCTGTTCACCAGCAACCATCACACATCCTGTTCCCCTGGAAACACCTCACCCTGTTCACAGGCAACCATCACACATCCTGTTCCCCTGGAAACACCTCACCCTGTTCACCAGCAACCATCACACATCCTGTTCCCCTGGAAACACTTCACCCTGTTCACCAGCAACCATCACACATCCTGTTCCCCTGGAAACACCTCACCCTGTTCACCAGCAACCATCACACATCCTGTTCCCCTGGAAACACTTCACCCTGTTCACCAGCAACCATCACACATCCTACTCCCCTGGAAACACCTCACCCTGTTCACAGGCAACCACTACACATCCTGTTCCCCTGGAAACACCTCACCCTGTTCACCAGCAACCATCACACATCCTGTTCCCCTGGAAACACCTCACCCTGTTCACCAGCAACCATCACACATTCTGTTCCCCTGGAAACACCTCACCCTGTTCACCAGCAACCATCACACATCCTGTTCCCCTGGAAACACCTCACCCTGTTCACAGGCAACCATCACACATCCTGTTCCCCTGGAAACACCTCACCCTGTTCACAGGCAACCATCACACATCCTGTTCCCCTGGAAACACCTCACCCTGTTCACCAGCAACCATCACACATCCTGTTCCCCTGGAAACACCTCACCCTGTTCACAGGCAACCATCACACATCCTGTTCCCCTGGAAACACCTCACCCTGTTCACCAGCAACCATCACACATCCTGTTCCCCTGGAAACACTTCACCCTGTTCACCAGCAACCATCACACATCCTGTTCCCCTGGAAACACCTCACCCTGTTCACCAGCAACCATCACACATCCTGTTCCCCTGGAAACACTTCACCCTGTTCACCAGCAACCATCACACATCCTACTCCCTTGGAAACTCCTCACCCTGTTCACAGGCAACCACTACACATCCTGTTCCCCTGGAAACACCTCACCCTGTTCACCAGCAACCATCACACATCCTGTTCCCCTGGAAACACCTCACCCTGTTCACCAGCAACCATCACACATTCTGTTCCCCTGGAAACACCTCACCCTGTTCACCAGCAACCATCACACATCCTGTTCCCCTGGAAACACCTCACCCTGTTCACAGGCAACCATCACACATCCTGTTCCCCTGGAAACACCTCACCCTGTTCACAGGCAACCATCACACATCCTGTTCCCCTGGAAACACCTCACCCTGTTCACCAGCAACCATCACACATCCTGTTCCCCTGGAAACACCTCACCCTGTTCACAGGCAACCATCACACATCCTGTTCCCCTGGAAACACCTCACCCTGTTCACAGGCAACCACTGCACATCCTGTTCCCCTGGAAACACCTCACCCTGTTCACCAGCAACCATCACACATCCTGTTCCCCTGGAAACACCTCACCCTGTTCACCAGCAACCATCACACATTCTGTTCCCCTGGAAACACCTCACCCTGTTCACCAGCAACCATCACACATCCTGTTCCCCTGGAAACACCTCACCCTGTTCACCAGCAACCATCACACATCCTGTTCCCCTGGAAACACCTCACCCTGTTCACAGGCAACCATCACACATCCTGTTCCCCTGGAAACACCTCACCCTGTTCACCAGCAACCATCACACATCCTGTTCCCCTGGAAACACTTCACCCTGTTCACCAGCAACCATCACACATCCTGTTCCCCTGGAAACACCTCACCCTGTTCACCAGCAACCATCACACATCCTGTTCCCCTGGAAACACTTCACCCTGTTCACCAGCAACCATCACACATCCTACTCCCCTGGAAACACCTCACCCTGTTCACAGGCAACCACTACACATCCTGTTCCCCTGGAAACACCTCACCCTGTTCACCAGCAACCATCACACATCCTGTTCCCCTGGAAACACCTCACCCTGTTCACCAGCAACCATCACACATTCTGTTCCCCTGGAAACACCTCACCCTGTTCACCAGCAACCATCACACATCCTGTTCCCCTGGAAACACCTCACCCTGTTCACAGGCAACCATCACACATCCTGTTCCCCTGGAAACACCTCACCCTGTTCACAGGCAACCATCACACATCCTGTTCCCCTGGAAACACCTCACCCTGTTCACCAGCAACCATCACACATCCTGTTCCCCTGGAAACACCTCACCCTGTTCACAGGCAAACATCACACATCCTGTTCCCCTGGAAACACCTCACCCTGTTCACAGGCAACCACTGCACATCCTGTTCCCCTGGAAACACCTCACCCTGTTCACCAGCAACCATCACACATCCTGTTCCCCTGGAAACACCTCACCCTGTTCACCAGCAACCATCACACATTCTGTTCCCCTGGAAACACCTCACCCTGTTCACCAGCAACCATCACACATCCTGTTCCCCTGGAAACACCTCACCCTGTTCAGCAGCAACCATCACACATCCTGTTCCCCTGGAAACACCTCACCCTGTTCACAGGCAACCATCACACATCCTGTTCCCCTGGAAACACCTCACCCTGTTCACCAGCAACCATCACACATCCTGTTCCCCTGGAAACACCTCACCCTGTTCACAGGCAACCATCACACATCCTGTTCCCCTGGAAACACCTCACCCTGTTCACTGGCAACCACTGCACATCCTGTTGCCTGGAAACACCTCACCCTGTTCACCAGCAACCATCACACATCCTGTTCCCCTGGAAACACCTCACCCTGTTCACCAGCAACCATCACACATTCTGTTCCCCTGGAAACACCTCACCCTGTTCACCAGCAACCATCACACATCCTGTTCCCCTGGAAACACCTCACCCTGTTCACCAGCAACCATCACACATCCTGTTCCCCTGGAAACACCTCACCCTGTTCACAGGCAACCATCACACATCCTGTTCCCCTGGAAACACCTCACCCTGTTCACCAGCAACCATCACACATCCTGTTCCCCTGGAAACACTTCACCCTGTTCACCAGCAACCATCACACATCCTGTTCCCCTGGAAACACCTCCCCCTGTTCACCAGCAACCATCACACATCCTGTTCCCCTGGAAACACTTCACCCTGTTCACCAGCAACCATCACACATCCTACTCCCCTGGAAACACCTCACCCTGTTCACAGGCAACCACTACACATCCTGGTCCCCTGGAAACACCTCACCCTGTTCACCAGCAACCATCACACATCCTGTTCCCCTGGAAACACCTCACCCTGTTCACCAGCAACCATCACACATTCTGTTCCCCTGGAAACACCTCACCCTGTTCACCAGCAACCATCACACATCCTGTTCCCCTGGAAACACCTCACCCTGTTCACAGGCAACCATCACACATCCTGTTCCCCTGGAAACACCTCACCCTGTTCACAGGCAACCATCACACATCCTGTTCCCCTGGAAACACCTCACCCTGTTCACCAGCAACCATCACACATCCTGTTCCCCTGGAAATACCTCACCCTGTTCACAGGCAACCATCACACATCCTGTTCCCCTGGAAACACCTCCCCCTGTTCACCAGCAACCATCACACATCCTGTTCCCCTGGAAACACTTCACCCTGTTCACCAGCAACCATCACACATCCTGTTCCCCTGGAAACACCTCACCCTGTTCACCAGCAACCATCACACATCCTGTTCCCCTGGAAACACTTCACCCTGTTCACCAGCAACCATCACACATCCTACTCCCCTGGAAACACCTCACCCTGTTCACAGGCAACCACTACACATCCTGTTCCCCTGGAAACACCTCACCCTGTTCACCAGCAACCATGACACATCCTGTTCCCCTGGAAACACTTCACCCTGTTCACCAGCAACCATCACACATCCTGTTCCCCTGGAAACACCTCACCCTGTTCACCAGCAACCATCACACATTCTGTTCCCCTGGAAACACCTCACCCTGTTCACCAGCAACCATCACACATCCTGTTCCCCTGGAAACACTTCACCCTGTTCACCAGCAACCATCACACATCCTACTCCCCTGGAAACACCTCACCCTGTTCACAGGCAACCACTACACATACTGTTCCCCTGGAAACACCTCACCCTGTTCACCAGCAACCATCACACATCCTGTTCCCCTGGAAACACCTCACCCTGTTCACCAGCAACCATCACACATCCTGTTCCCCTGGAAACACCTCACCCTGTTCACCAGCAACCATCACACATTCTGTTCCCCTGGAAACACCTCACCCTGTTCACCAGCAACCATCACACATCCTGTTCCCCTGGAAACACCTCACCCTGTTCACCAGCAACCATCACACATCCTGTTCCCCTGGAAACACCTCACCCTGTTCACAGGCAACCATCACACATCCTGTTCCCCTGGAAACACCTCACCCTGTTCACCAGCAACCATCACACATCCTGTTCCCCTGGAAACACTTCACCCTGTTCACCAGCAACCATCACACATCCTGTTCCCCTGGAAACACCTCACCCTGTTCACCAGCAACCATCACACATCCTGTTCCCCTGGAAACACTTCACCCTGTTCACCAGCAACCATCACACATCCTACTCCCCTGGAAACACCTCACCCTGTTCACAGGCAACCACTACACATCCTGTTCCCCTGGAAACACCTCACCCTGTTCACCAGCAACCATAACACATCCTGTTCCCCTGGAAACACCTCACCCTGTTCACCAGCAACCATCACACATTCTGTTCCCCTGGAAACACCTCACCCTGTTCACCAGCAACCATCACACATCCTGTTCCCCTGGAAACACCTCACCCTGTTCACAGGCAACCATCACACATCCTGTTCCCCTGGAAACACCTCACCCTGTTCACAGGCAACCATCACACATCCTGTTCCCCTGGAAACACCTCACCCTGTTCACCAGCAACCATCACACATCCTGTTCCCCTGGAAACACTTCACCCTGTTCACCAGCAACCATCACACATCCTGTTCCCCTGGAAACACCTCACCCTGTTCACCAACAACCATCACACATCCTGTTCCCCTGGAAACACTGCACACCTGTTCACCAGCAACCATCACACATCCTGTTCCCCTGGAAACACCTCACCCTGTTCACCAGCAACCATCACACATCCTGTTCCCCTGGAAACACTGCACACCTGTTCACAGGCAATAACTACACATTGGTTCCCCTGGAAACACCTCACCCTGTTCACCAGCAACCATCACACATCCTGTTCCCCGGGAAACACTGCACACCTGTTCACAGGCAATAACTACACATTGGTTCCCCTGGAAACACCTCACCCTGTTCACCAGCAACCATCACACATCCTGTTCCCCTGGAAACACTGCACACCTGTTCACCAGCAACCATCACACATCCTGTTCCCCTGGAAACACCTCACCCTGTTCACAGGCAATAACTACACATTGGTTCCCCTGGAAACACCTTACCCTGTTCACCAGCAACCATCACACATCCTGTTCCCCTGGAAACACTGCACACCTGTTCACCAGCAACCATCACACATCCTGTTCCCCTGGAAACACCTCACCCTGTTCACAGGCAACCATCACACATCCTGTTCCCCTGGAAACACCTCACCCTGTTCACAGGCAACCATCACACATCCTGTTCCCCTGGAAACACCTCACCCTGTTCACAGGCAACCACTGCACATCCTGTTCCCCTGGAAACACCTCACCCTGTTCACCAGCAACCATCACACATCCTGTTCCCCTGGAAACACCTCACCCTGTTCACCAGCAACCATCACACATTCTGTTCCCCTGGAAACACCTCACCCTGTTCACCAGCAACCATCACACATCCTGTTCCCCTGGAAACACCTCACCCTGTTCACCAGCAACCATCACACATCCTGTTCCCCTGGAAACACCTCACCCTGTTCACAGGCAACCATCACACATCCTGTTCCCCTGGAAACACTTCACCCTGTTCACCAGCAACCATCACACATCCTGTTCCCCTGGAAACACCTCACCCTGTTCACCAGCAACCATCACACATCCTGTTCCCCTGGAAACACTGCACACCTGTTCACCAGCAACCATCACACATCCTGTTCCCCTGGAAACACCTCACCCTGTTCACCAGCAACCATCACACATCCTGTTCCCCTGGAAACACTTCACCCTGTTCACCAGCAACCATCACACATCCTGTTCCCCTGGAAACACCTCACCCTGTTCACCAGCAACCATCACACATCCTGTTCCCCTGGAAACACTGCACACCTGTTCACCAGCAACCATCACACATCCTGTTCCCCTGGAAACACCTCACCCTGTTCACCAGCAACCATCACACATCCTGTTCCCCTGGAAACACTGCACACCTGTTCACAGGCAATAACTACACATTGGTTCCCCTGGAAACACCTCACCCTGTTCACCAGCAACCATCACACATCCTGTTCCCCTGGAAACACTGCACACCTGTTCACAGGCAATAACTACACATTGGTTCCCCTGGAAACACCTCACCCTGTTCACCAGCAACCATCACACATCCTGTTCCCCTGGAAACACTGCACACCTGTTCACAGGCAATAACTACACATTGGTTCCCCTGGAAACACCTCACCCTGTTCACCAGCAACCATCACACATCCTGTTCCCCTGGAAACACTGCACACCTGTTCACCAGCAACCATCACACATCCTGTTCCCCTGGAAACACCTCACCCTGTTCACCAGCAACCATCACACATCCTGTTCCCCTGGAAACACTGCACACCTGTTCACAGGCAATAACTACACATTGGTTCCCCTGGAAACACCTCACCCTGTTCACCAGCAACCATCACACATCCTGTTCCCCTGGAAACACTGCACACCTGTTCACAGGTAATAACTACACATTGGTTCCCCTGGAAACACCTCACCCTGTTCACCAGCAACCATCACACATCCTGTTCCCCTGGAAACACTGCACACCTGTTCACCAGCAACCATCACACATCCTGTTCCCCTGGAAACACCTCACCCTGTTCACCAGCAACCATCACACATCCTGTTCCCCTGGAAACACCTCACCCTGTTCACCAGCAACCATCACACATCCTGTTCCCCTGGAAACACCTCACCCTGTTCACCAGCAACCATCACACATCCTGTTCCCCTGGAAACACCTCACCCTGTTCACCAGCAACCATCACACATCCTGTTCCCCTGGAAACACTGCACACCTGTTCACCAGCAACCATCACACATCCTGTTCCCCTGGAAACACCTCACCCTGTTCACCAGCAACCATCACACATCCTGTTCCCCTGGAAACACTTCACCCTGTTCACCAGCAACCATCACACATCCTGTTCCCCTGGAAACACCTCACCCTGTTCACCAGCAACCATCACACATCCTGTTCCCCTGGAAACACTGCACACCTGTTCACCAGCAACCATCACACATCCTGTTCCCCTGGAAACACCTCACCCTGTTCACCAGCAACCATCACACATCCTGTTCCCCTGGAAACACTGCACACCTGTTCACAGGCAATAACTACACATTGGTTCCCCTGGAAACACCTCACCCTGTTCACCAGCTAACATCACACATCCTGTTCCCCTGGAAACACTGCACACCTGTTCACAGGCAATAACTACACATTGGTTCCCCTGGAAACACCTCACCCTGTTCACCAGCAACCATCACACATCCTGTTCCCCTGGAAACACTGCACACCTGTTCACAGGCAATAACTACACATTGGTTCCCCTGGAAACACCTCACCCTGTTCACCAGCAACCATCACACATCCTGTTCCCCTGGAAACACCTCACCCTGTTCACCAGCAACCATCACACATCCTGTTCCCCTGGAAACACCTCACCCTGTTCACAGGCAACCATCACACATCCTGTTCCCCTGGAAAAACCTCACCCTGTTCACCAGCAACCATCACACATCCTGTTCCCCTGGAAACACTTCACCCTGTTCACCAGCAACCATCACACATCCTGTTCCCCTGGAAACACTTCACCCTGTTCACCAGCAACCATCACACATCCTACTCCCCTGGAAACACCTCACCCTGTTCACAGGCAACCACTACACATCCTGTTCCCCTGGAAACACCTCACCCTGTTCACCAGCAACCATCACACATCCTGTTCCCCTGGAAACACCTCACCCTGTTCACCAGCAACCATCACACATTCTGTTCCCCTGGAAACACTTCACCCTGTTCACCAGCAACCATCACACATCCTGTTCCCCTGGAAACACTTCACCCTGTTCACCAGCAACCATCACACATCCTACTCCCCTGGAAACACCTCACCCTGTTCACCAGCAACCATCACACATCCTGTTCCCCTGGAAACACCTCACCCTGTTCACCAGCAACCATCACACATCCTGTTCCCCTGGAAACACCTCACCCTGTTCACAGGCAACCATCACACATCCTGTTCCCCTGGAAACACCTCACCCTGTTCACAGGCAACCATCACACATCCTGTTCCCCTGGAAACACCTCACCCTGTTCACAGGCAACCATCACACATCCTGTTCCCCTGGAAACACCTCACCCTGTTCACCAGCAACCATCACACATCCTGTTCCCCTGGAAACACCTCACCCTGTTCACAGGCAACCATCACACATCCTGTTCCCCTGGAAACACCTCACCCTGTTCACAGGCAACCACTGCACATCCTGTTCCCCTGGAAACACCTCACCCTGTTCACCAGCAACCATCACACATCCTGTTCCCCTGGAAACACCTCACCCTGTTCACCAGCAACCATCACACATTCTGTTCCCCTGGAAACACCTCACCCTGTTCACCAGCAACCATCACACATCCTGTTCCCCTGGAAACACCTCACCCTGTTCACCAGCAACCATCACACATCCTGTTCCCCTGGAAACACCTCACCCTGTTCACAGGCAACCATCACACATCCTGTTCCCCTGGAAACACCTCACCCTGTTCACCAGCAACCATCACACATCCTGTTCCCCTGGAAACACTTCACCCTGGTCACCAGCAACCATCACACATCCTGTTCCCCTGGAAACACCTCACCCTGTTCACCAGCAACCATCACACATCCTGTTCCCCTGGAAACACTTCACCCTGTTCACCAGCAACCATCACACATCCTACTCCCCTGGAAACACCTCACCCTGTTCACAGGCAACCACTACACATCCTGTTCCCCTGGAAACACCTCACCCTGTTCACCAGCAACCATCACACATCCTGTTCCCCTGGAAACACCTCACCCTGTTCACCAGCAACCATCACACATTCTGTTCCCCTGGAAACACCTCACCCTGTTCACCAGCAACCATCACACATCCTGTTCCCCTGGAAACACCTCACCCTGTTCACAGGCAACCATCACACATCCTGTTCCCCTGGAAACACCTCACCCTGTTCACAGGCAACCATCACACATCCTGTTCCCCTGGAAACACCTCACCCTGTTCACCAGCAACCATCACACATCCTGTTCCCCTGGAAACACTTCACCCTGTTCACCAGCAACCATCACACATCCTGTTCCCCTGGAAACACCTCACCCTGTTCACCAACAACCATCACACATCCTGTTCCCCTGGAAACACTGCACACCTGTTCACCAGCAACCATCACACATCCTGTTCCCCTGGAAACACCTCACCCTGTTCACCAGCAACCATCACACATCCTGTTCCCCTGGAAACACTGCACACCTGTTCACAGGCAATAACTACACATTGGTTCCCCTGGAAACACCTCACCCTGTTCACCAGCAACCATCACACATCGTGTTCCCCGGGAAACACTGCACACCTGTTCACAGGCAATAACTACACATTGGTTCCCCTGGAAACACCTCACCCTGTTCACCAGCAACCATCACACATCCTGTTCCCCTGGAAACACTGCACACCTGTTCACCAGCAACCATCACACATCCTGTTCCCCTGGAAACACCTCACCCTGTTCACAGGCAATAACTACACATTGGTTCCCCTGGAAACACCTTACCCTGTTCACCAGCAACCATCACACATCCTGTTCCCCTGGAAACACTGCACACCTGTTCACCAGCAACCATCACACATCCTGTTCCCCTGGAAACACCTCACCCTGTTCACAGGCAACCATCACACATCCTGTTCCCCTGGAAACACCTCACCCTGTTCACAGGCAACCATCACACATCCTGTTCCCCTGGAAACACCTCACCCTGTTCACAGGCAACCACTGCACATCCTGTTCCCCTGGAAACACCTCACCCTGTTCACCAGCAACCATCACACATCCTGTTCCCCTGGAAACACCTCACCCTGTTCACCAGCAACCATCACACATTCTGTTCCCCTGGAAACACCTCACCCTGTTCACCAGCAACCATCACACATCCTGTTCCCCTGGAAACACCTCACCCTGTTCACCAGCAACCATCACACATCCTGTTCCCCTGGAAACACCTCACCCTGTTCACAGGCAACCATCACACATCCTGTTCCCCTGGAAACACCTCACCCTGTTCACCAGCAACCATCACACATCCTGTTCCCCTGGAAACACTGCACACCTGTTCACCAGCAACCATCACACATCCTGTTCCCCTGGAAACACTTCACCCTGTTCACCAGCAACCATCACACATCCTGTTCCCCTGGAAACACCTCACCCTGTTCACCAGCAACCATCACACATCCTGTTCCCCTGGAAACACTGCACACCTGTTCACCAGCAACCATCACACATCCTGTTCCCCTGGAAACACCTCACCCTGTTCACCAGCAACCATCACACATCCTGTTCCCCTGGAAACACTTCACCCTGTTCACCAGCAACCATCACACATCCTGTTCCCCTGGAAACACCTCACCCTGTTCACCAGCAACCATCACACATCCTGTTCCCCTGGAAACACTGCACACCTGTTCACCAGCAACCATCACACATCCTGTTCCCCTGGAAACACCTCACCCTGTTCACCAGCAACCATCACACATCCTGTTCCCCTGGAAACACTGCACACCTGTTCACAGGCAATAACTACACATTGGTTCCCCTGGAAACACCTCACCCTGTTCACCAGCAACCATCACACATCCTGTTCCCCTGGAAACACTGCACACCTGTTCACAGGCAATAACTACACATTGGTTCCCCTGGAAACACCTCACCCTGTTCACCAGCAACCATCACACATCCTGTTCCCCTGGAAACACTGCACACCTGTTCACAGGCAATAACTACACATTGGTTCCCCTGGAAACACCTCACCCTGTTCACCAGCAACCATCACACATCCTGTTCCCCTGGAAACACTGCACACCTGTTCACCAGCAACCATCACACATCCTGTTCCCCTGGAAACACCTCACCCTGTTCACCAGCAACCATCACACATCCTGTTCCCCTGGAAACACTGCACACCTGTTCACCAGCAACCATCACACATTCTGTTGCCCTGGAAACACCTCACCCTGTTCACCAGCAACCATCACACATCCTGTTCCCCTGGAAACACCTCACCCTGTTCACCAGCAACCATCACACATCCTGTTCCCCTGGAAACACCTCACCCTGTTCACCAGCAACCATCACACATCCTGTTCCCCTGGAAACACTTCACCCTGTTCACCAGCAACCATCACACATCCTGTTCCCCTGGAAACACCTCACCCTGTTCACCAGCAACCATCACACATCCTGTTCCCCTGGAAACACTGCACACCTGTTCACCAGCAACCATCACACATCCTGTTCCCCTGGAAACACCTCACCCTGTTCACAGGCAACCATCACACATCCTGTTCCCCTGGAAACACCTCACCCTGTTCACAGGCAACCACTGCACATCCTGTTCCCCTGGAAACACCTCACCCTGTTCACCAGCAACCATCACACATCCTGTTCCCCTGGAAACACCTCACCCTGTTCACAGGCAACCATCACACATCCTGTTCCCCTGGAAACACCTCACCCTGTTCACAGGCAACCACTGCACATCCTGTTCCCCTGGAAACACCTCACCCTGTTCACCAGCAACCATCACACATCCTGTTCCCCTGGAAACACCTCACCCTGTTCACCAGCAACCATCACACATTCTGTTCCCCTGGAAACACCTCACCCTGTTCACCAGCAACCATCACACATCCTGTTCCCCTGGAAACACCTCACCCTGTTCACCAGCAACCATCACACATCCTGTTCCCCTGGAAACACCTCACCCTGTTCACATGCAACCATCACACATCCTGTTCCCCTGGAAACACCTCACCCTGTTCACCAGCAACCATCACACATCCTGTTCCCCTGGAAACACTTCACCCTGTTCACCAGCAACCATCACACATCCTGTTCCCCTGGAAACACCTCACCCTGTTCACCAGCAACCATCACACATCCTGTTCCCCTGGAAACACTTCACCCTGTTCACCAGCAACCATCACACATCCTACTCCCCTGGAAACACCTCACCCTGTTCACAGGCAACCACTACACATCCTGTTCTCCTGGAAACACCTCACCCTGTTCACCAGCAACCATCACACATCCTGTTCCCCTGGAAACACCTCACCCTGTTCACCAGCAACCATCACACATTCTGTTCCCCTGGAAACACCTCACCCTGTTCACCAGCAACCATCACACATCCTGTTCCCCTGGAAACACCTCACCCTGTTCACAGGCAACCATCACACATCCTGTTCCCCTGGAAACACCTCACCCTGTTCACAGGCAACCACTGCACATCCTGTTCCCCTGGAAACACCTCACCCTGTTCACCAGCAACCATCACACATCCTGTTCCCCTGGAAACACCTCACCCTGTTCACCAGCAACCATCACACATTCTGTTCCCCTGGAAACACCTCACCCTGTTCACCAGCAACCATCACACATCCTGTTCCCCTGGAAACACCTCACCCTGTTCACCAGCAACCATCACACATCCTGTTCCCCTGGAAACACCTCACCCTGTTCACAGGCAACCATCACACATCCTGTTCCCCTGGAAACACCTCACCCTGTTCACCAGCAACCATCACACATCCTGTTCCCCTGGAAACACTGCACACCTGTTCACCAGCAACCATCACACATCCTGTTCCCCTGGAAACACTTCACCCTGTTCACCAGCAACCATCACACATCCTGTTCCCCTGGAAACACCTCACCCTGTTCACCAGCAACCATCACACATCCTGTTCCCCTGGAAACACTGCACACCTGTTCACCAGCAACCATCACACATCCTGTTCCCCTGGAAACACCTCACCCTGTTCACCAGCAACCATCACACATCCTGTTCCCCTGGAAACACTTCACCCTGTTCACCAGCAACCATCACACATCCTGTTCCCCTGGAAACACCTCACCCTGTTCACCAGCAACCATCACACATCCTGTTCCCCTGGAAACACTGCACACCTGTTCACCAGCAACCATCACACATCCTGTTCCCCTGGAAACACCTCACCCTGTTCACCAGCAACCATCACACATCCTGTTCCCCTGGAAACACTGCACACCTGTTCACAGGCAATAACTACACATTGGTTCCCCTGGAAACACCTCACCCTGTTCACCAGCAACCATCACACATCCTGTTCCCCTGGAAACACTGCACACCTGTTCACAGGCAATAACTACACATTGGTTCCCCTGGAAACACCTCACCCTGTTCACCAGCAACCATCACACATCCTGTTCCCCTGGAAACACTGCACACCTGTTCACAGGCAATAACTACACATTGGTTCCCCTGGAAACACCTCACCCTGTTCACCAGCAACCATCACACATCCTGTTCCCCTGGAAACACTGCACACCTGTTCACCAGCAACCATCACACATCCTGTTCCCCTGGAAACACCTCACCCTGTTCACCAGCAACCATCACACATCCTGTTCCCCTGGAAACACTGCACACCTGTTCACCAGCAACCATCACACATTCTGTTCCCCTGGAAACACCTCACCCTGTTCACCAGCAACCATCACACATCCTGTTCCCCTGGAAACACCTCACCCTGTTCACCAGCAACCATCACACATCCTGTTCCCCTGGAAACACCTCACCCTGTTCACCAGCAACCATCACACATCCTGTTCCCCTGGCAACACTTCACCCTGTTCACCAGCAACCATCACACATCCTGTTCCCCTGGAAACACCTCACCCTGTTCACCAGCAACCATCACACATCCTGTTCCCCTGGAAACACTGCACACCTGTTCACCAGCAACCATCACACATCCTGTTCCCCTGGAAACACCTCACCCTGTTCACAGGCAACCATCACACATCCTGTTCCCCTGGAAACACCTCACCCTGTTCACCAGCAACCATCACACATCCTGTTCCCCTGGAAACACCTCACCCTGTTCACAGGCAACCATCACACATCCTGTTCCCCTGGAAACACCTCACCCTGTTCACAGGCAACCACTGCACATCCTGTTCCCCTGGAAACACCTCACCCTGTTCACCAGCAACCATCACACATCCTGTTCCCCTGGAAACACCTCACCCTGTTCACCAGCAACCATCACACATTCTGTTCCCCTGGAAACACCTCACCCTGTTCACCAGCAACCATCACACATCCTGTTCCCCTGGAAACACCTCACCCTGTTCACCAGCAACCATCACACATCCTGTTCCCCTGGAAACACCTCACCCTGTTCACAGGCAACCATCACACATCCTGTTCCCCTGGAAACACCTCACCCTGTTCACCAGCAACCATCACACATCCTGTTCCCCTGGAAACACTTCACCCTGTTCACCAGCAACCATCACACATCCTGTTCCCCTGGAAACACCTCACCCTGTTCACCAGCAACCATCACACATCCTGTTCCCCTGGAAACACTTCACCCTGTTCACCAGCAACCATCACACATCCTACTCCCCTGGAAACACCTCACCCTGTTCACAGGCAACCACTACACATCCTGTTCCCCTGGAAACACCTCACCCTGTTCACCAGCAACCATCACACATCCTGTTCCCCTGGAAACACTGCACACCTGTTCACAGGCAATAACTACACATTGGTTCCCCTGGAAACACCTCACCCTGTTCACCAGCAACCATCACACATCCTGTTCCCCTGGCTAAAGAAATTCCTCCCCATCCCTGTTCTAAAGGAGCATCCCTCTATTCTGAGGCTGTGCGCTCTGGTCTCAAGTCTCCCTCACCATAGGAATCATCCTTTCCACATCCTCTCTATCTGGGCCTTTCAATATTTGTTGGGTTTCAATTAGATCCCTCCCCCCATTCTTCTAAACTCCAGCGAGTACAGGCCCAGAGCCATCGCACGCTCCTCATATGTTAACCTTTTCATTCCTGACATCATTTTTGTGAACGTCCTCTGCACTTTCTCTGTCGGGAAGGTTGGACATTTGGGATTCCAGTTGGTGACACCTAAGCCTTCTCCTTTGCAGAACGGACCAATCATAAACAGAGACACTGGCCGCTGCCTGGAAGTGGAGATGGTCAAGGATGCCAACTTTGACCTGAGACTGTCCTTGCAGAAGTGCTCCGGGCAGAAGTGGGTGATACGGAACTGGATCAAACCGAGCAAGCACTGAGCACCGTGGACCTCCCTGGCCGTGGCACGGGCCACCTTTGTAAATCTGCCGGCGAGCGACCCTCGAGGGGTGGCCGTGGTCCTCAGAGCGAGGGATCTCAGCGAAGGAACACTGACCAGCTCTCTCACAAACTCGGATGAAGCGTGTACAGAGTTCAGTGGACAATAGTTATGTGCCTTTTTACACATACAAAGTTACTGACTGGAAACCAGTCCCAACAGCATGTACCAGACCAGAAAACCAGAGTAATAAAATCAGAAAAAAGGAATATATTCTATAACTCACTGATACGATTTTGGAAAGGGTGGAGAAACGGAGTTTGTGTACGTAGACCTTTGAACGTGGTGCAGGAAGAGTTATTTATTTGTTTATTGAGACTCAACATGTAACAGGCCCTCCCGGCCCTTTGAGCCATGCCGCCTAGCGACCCCCCCGACTTACTCCCACGGGACAATTTACAATGACCAATTAACCTACCAATTAGTACGTCTTCGGACTGTGGGAGGAAACCAGAGCACCCGGAGGAAACCCGCGCAGTCACGGGGAGAACGTGCAAACTCCTTACAGACAGTAGCGGGAATTGAACCCGGGTCGCTGGCACTGGAGAGCGTTGTGCTAACCACTAGGCTACTGTACCGCCCCGCCTGATAATCCTCAAAAGAGAAAACAGGGTTTGACATATTTGTCACATACATTCTAACGTACAGTGAAGTACCACATTTGCGCGGGAGATGTGCTGTGGGCACCCCGCAAGTGTTGCCACGCTTCCAGTGCCAACATAGCATGCCCACAACACGCCAACCCTAACCTGTACTGTACTGTGCAAAAGTCTTAGGCACATATATACAGCAAGGGTGCCGAAGACATTTGAACAGAACTATAGTAATTTTATGTTTTGCACTGTACTGCTGTCACACACAAAAAAAACAAATTTCTTGACCTATGTGTGCTGATAAACCTGATTCTGATCTGGGTCTCTGTTGTGGACTGAGAGTGGGAAGGGGTCAGGGAGAGGGGAATCATGGTTGGGAAAAGGGGAAGGGAGAGGGGAGGGAGCAGGAAGCACCAGAGAGACATTCTGTAATGATCAATAAACCAATTGTTTGGAATCAAATGACCTTGTCCAGTGTCTCAGGGCTGGGTGTGTCTGTACCCGCACCATCCCCTCCCCTGGCACTCCTTCTCTGCCACCTGTCCCACACCCCTCCCCTGGCACTCCCTCTCTACCACCTGTCCCACACCCCTCCCCTGGTACTCCTTCTCTGCCACCTGTCCCACACCCCTCCCCTGATACTCCCTCTCTGCCACCTGTCCCACACCCCTCCCCTGGTACTCCCTCTCTGCCACCTGTCCCACACCCCTCCCCTGATACTCCCTCTCTGCTACCTGTCCCACACCCCTCCTCTGGTACTCCGTCTCTGCCACCTGTCCCACACCCCTCCCCTGGTACTCCCTCTCTGCCATTTGTCCCACACCCCTCACCTGGCACTCCCTCTCTGCCACCTGTCTCACACCCCTCCCCTGGTACTCCTTCTCTGCCACCTGTCCCACACCCCTCCCCTGGTACTCCCTCTCTGCCACCTGTCCCACACCCCTCCCCTGCCACTCCCTCTCTGCCACCTGTCCCACACCCTTCCCCTGGCACTCCCTCTCTGCCACCTGTCCCACACCCCTCCCCTGCCACTCCCTCTCTGCCACCTGTCCCACACCCCTCCCCTGGTACTCCTTCTCTGCCACCTGTCCCACACCCTTCCCCTGGTACTCCCTCTCTGCCACCTGCCCCATACCCCTCCCCTGGCACTCCCTCTCTGCCACCTGTCCCACACCCCTCCCCTGGTACTCCGTCTCTGCCACCTGTCCCACACCCCTCCCCTGGCACTCCCTCTCTGCCACCTGTCCCACACCCCTCCCCTGGCACTCCATCCTTGCCATTCCCAACATCCTTTGCTCCTGCCAGATTTACAATCTTGCTCTCTGTACCACATTGACAAATATAGCCCTTGAAAATACGTTAGTTATATATGTGTGCCTAAGACTTTTGCACAGTACTGTCAATGCTTAGAATGCAGGGAGAAGCTGGAGCACCTGCAGGAAATCCAGATGGTCATGGGGGTAAATGTACAAACACCTTACCGACAGCGCTGGGAATTGAACCGCAATCGGTGATCACTGGCACTCTGAGGTGATAGTGCTAACTGCTACAATAACGAGCCGCCATATTTAGAATCACCAACAACCTTGTCTCTTAACAACTTCTTAAAAGCCACTATTGTTTCTCCCTCTACCACTACCCTTGGCCGTGCATTCCAAGTACCTATCGCTCTCTGTAGAAAAGACCTGCCCTGCACTTCTCCTTTAAACTACCCTCCTCTCACCTGAGATGCAAGCCCTCTAAATTTATAATCAAAGTACATGTACTGTATGTCACCAGTTACAACCCTGAGATTCATTTTCTTGCAGGCATGCACAATAAATCCATAATAGAATCAATGAAAGACCCCATCAAATTGAACTTTTAACTAGGGTGCAGAAGCCAACAATCTGTCCAAGTAGAAATAGAAATAAATTATATAATAAATAAATAAGCAACAAATATGGAGAATATGAGACAGAGTCCCTGAAAATGAGTCTCTTGGTTGTGGGAACATTTCAGTGATGGGGCAAGTGAAGATGAGTGTAGTTATCCCCTCAAGAGCCTGATAGTTAAGGGGTAGTAACTGATCCTGAACCCGGCAGTGGGGGTCCTGAGGCTCCTGTACCTCCTTCCTGATGGCAACAGGGAGAAGAGAGCATGGTGGTGGGGGTCCCTGACGATGGATGCTGCTTCATGTAGACGTGCCCAGTGTGGGGAGGGCTTTATCCATGATGGCTGGGCTGTAGCCACTATGTATTTAGCTGACTTTAACTGATTTATTTAATGACGTATTGACGGTTGAGGTATGAGCAGATACAGTAGGTTCCATGGTGGAGGAGCACACAGAAAGTACAGACATCCTGGGTCAGCCTTGTTTGTGAATCCTGACCAGAAGACAGAATAATAAGAATAATAACTTTATTTATATTACTCTTCTCATACAGACAACGCAGTTCAAAGTGATTTACTGTGGGATAAAGTGCAAACATTAAAATATAAATAAATATGACAATAAAAGACAAAAAGATGAAAATGAGAAACTCTATAGATGCTGAAAATCCAGAACAACACACACAAAATGCCTGAGGAACTCAGCAGGTCAGGCAGCATCTATGAAGGGGAATAAACAGTTGATGTTTCAGACCGAGACCCTTCTTCAGGACTGCAAAGGAAGGGGCATATGTCAGAATAAAAAGGTGGGGGTAGGGGAAGGAGGATGGCTGGAAGGTGATAGATGAAGCCAGGAAATTTGTTGTTTTGCAGCAACAGCACAGTACAAAACCCCAAAACAGGCCCAGAGCTGTAGTAGCTTTGTGCTAACCACTATGCTACCATACCATTGCAAATAATGTCCCCCTGTTGGACACAGAGAAATTAAAATATGGAAGAAAACATTGAATTTGAATTAGTCAAAAACAGTGGAAGCAGAGAAGCCATTTGTCATTGCTCTTGCCATGAGGGCTGATGAATTGAGGCTGCCATTTTGTGAAGCTGCTCTGCATCCTCCATTTTGTGAACTGGTTTTTGCTTGGCTGAATCACAGTTTCAAAGTAGACACAATGATGCTCCACATTATATGCTGGACAGGAGATCATTTCCAAACAAGAAGTTATTTATGAGGTGTACTTTGGTTAGATATAAGATGCGGGTTTGTGAATTGTGGGGTCTGTGTCTGCCCTGAATGATTCAAGCTGGCTTCTGGTTTGATAACTGGTTTAGAACAAAGGCCCCATAAATTACCAGTTGGCACTTCTGGAAGAGGGCAATAAATGGATGGTGGCTTGGACCAGAGCCAATAAGAATGTGATATGGGTCAGTCAGATTCGCTCAGGGCAATGAGACGGAAATGTGACACTTGAACTGCTAAGGAAAGAATATAAAAGCAGATGCTTCAAATGCAAGGGAACGACAACTTCGTCTTCATGAAAACCACCTTCATGAAAATCCCCACGCCAGGGGCTGTGAGAAGAAAGGATTGATTGTCTGGCCAACAGGAGATTCCTTTTCAGTGTTAGAAATTGGAATATTGGTCTGAATGAGTACTGGTACAAAGGTGACAGAAGAATTCATGTCCTGACTTGTTGGCCTGAGATCAACAGAGTTACGTTGCTGTTTCTGCCGAGACAATAAAGTGTAAGATTCGAGTAAGAGTCGCGTTTTGAGATTCCTAACCGAGTTCCATTGATGAATGGTCAACACCCATCTGACTGCAAAGGGGCTTCGTAAACTTCAATTCATCCACTTATTTGGCCTCTGGGTTCCAACCCCAGTGAGAATTTACCCACCATGCTATCAATTTTAGTCCAAACGCCGATAAAGGCAGGGAGAAGGATAACGCATGCAAAATGCTGGAGGAACTCGGTAGGTCAGTCAGCATCTCTACTTGCCTCCTATTACACTGCTGACATTTGGGGCAGCAATGAGATCATCTCTGGCGGTGTTCAGGGCTTCCTCTCGGTTTTCACTACTGTCAGTCACACCTGTCCCGGGTGGAAACTCGGGAATACTGTCATACACAATTGTAAAAGGATTCTTCATTGCTGTTTCCATAACAGTTTTGTTTGACTGGTCAGTGTTGTTAGCCCTGAGCTGAACCCCCAAACCTGGACCACTCTTAGTCTGACCTCTACCCCTTGAGCTATCTGGCATGAGTGACCCACCAAGAGCCAAATCACAAGGCCCCGATTCCAGCCTACATCTCTCTCCAGGTCATTGAGGCACACAAGCCTCCAAACCATGACAATATTGTGGTCTTCTTGGAGGAAGCAGAGTCTACAGAAAGGAATAAACAGTTAACGTTTTGGGCTGAGACCCTCCATCAGGACCGAAAACCTACTAACTTGTTAATTCCTCTCCATAGGAGCTGCCTGACCTGCTGAGTTCCCCCAGCATTTTGTGTGTGTGTTGCTCTGGATTTGCAGCATCTACAGAATCTCTTGTGCTTACAGACAAGAGGCTTTGTCCGATAAACTGGAAGATAAAATTGGTGATCAGCAGCATTCAAAATGCAAGGTGACATTTCACTTGGAAAACACTTTGTTGTTTCAGTGCCACAGTTAAGACAGGAATTGGATCATATTTTCAAACCAAAGACACAGTTTAAATCTTCAGTCTTAATAATATGGTGGATTCAGGTTAATCAGCGCCTGTACATTTTGGTCCAATTAAGTGGCTGCCCCAATTAGCCAAAAGTTCAACAAATTACGTAGCTAAATGAAATTAGAACACTATCAATGCTACAACAGGGCCGTGTATTCGTCCCTAATAGTTATTGACGGAGGAATTCACTCAGTGTTTGCTGTCGTGTTTTTTTGATTGACTATAAATGAACAAAATCAGCACAGACACCTCGTATAGATAACGTGCTGCCTTCATACGATGCTTTCAAATGTCGCGGCCTTCAAATCTTCACTCTAATTGTAACTTTCAAGATGATTGTCGATACCTTCAAACTTTTCATAGTTTCTAACTTGTTGATGTAGTGAAATCATTTCATTTTTACCCCAGTCCGTTCCGGGCATCTCCAAGCCTGAATGCTTGAAACCACAGTGAGCAAGATAGCTCAGAATTGTCATATTGTTTATTTCTTGCATACTATCAGTGACAAAAAGCACTGCTTTTTGAACATAAACACAGGCAACTGACGCTAGTTGAAACCATTTTGTTCAAAGCACAGTGTAGTGTCTAACAGCTACTCAAGTGCACGTTGCTGATGCTAGTTAGAAACTGCTTTCATTCTGTTTCCCTGAAACATTCTTTAAAGTTGTTCACAATTGCAAAGAGCAAATTTAATGTTGTCAATTTCTGCTCCAAGCTCTGTGAGCAAAACACAGACCCAGAAAGGCCTCTCATGATCATTATTCCGTTTGTTGAAAGATTCAGAAGGTTCGAAGGATCATTTACTATCAAAGTCTGTGTGCGGTGTACGGCTCTGAGATTTGTCTTCTCCAGATAGCCACGAAACACTATGGAAAATGTCCAAAGAAAAGTATCGACACTCCTCCCCCCCCCCCCACAGAGAAAACAAATCTCGCAAGTAGCAACACGATCATCAACACTCCCACACGAAAAAAATTGCGCAAATGGCAGCAAGAAAGAACAAGTGAAAACACAGAATATAAAAACCATAAAACTGGAAGAGTCCACTTGAACTACAGACCTCAATCCAATCCACAAATTTCAGAACTTCGGTAACATCCTCCGACAGCACTGAGGGAGAGAGAGAGAGACCACTCAAACACAGACACCTTTCCTCGGCAGCAGCAAACGAGAAATATTTCCCAGGATAGTACCGTTAGTGAAAAATGAGCTGTATCCAAGGGTCTAAATAATGAACTATAACTGCCAAAAAATAATAGACAATAGACAGTAGGTGCAGGAGTAGGCCATTTGGCCCTTCTAACCAGCACCGCCATTCACTGTGATCATGGCTGATCATCCATAATCAGTACCCCGTTCCTGCCCTCTCCCTATATCCCTTGACCCCGCTATCTATAAGAGCTCTATCTAACTCTCTCTTGAATGCATCCAGAGACTTGGCCTCCACTGCCTTCTGGGGCAGAGCATTCCACATATCCACCACTCTCTGGGTGAAAAAGTTTTTCCGCATCTCTGTTCTAAATGGCCTACCCCTTATTCTTAAACTGTGGCCTCTAGTTCTGGACTCACCCATCAGCGGGAACATGCTTCCTGCCTCCAGCGTGTCCAATCCCTTAATAATCTTATATGTTTCAATCAGATCCTCTCTCATTCTTCTAAATTCCAGTGTATACAAGCCCAGTTGCTCCAATCTTTCAACATATGACAGTCCCGCCATTCCGGGAATTAACCTTGTGAACCTATGCTGCACTCCCTCAATAGCAAGAATGTCCTTCCTCAAATTTGAAGACCAAAACTGCACACAATACTCTAGGTGGGGTCTCACCAGGGCCCTGTACAGCTGCAGAAGGACCTCTTTACTCCTATACTCAATTCCTCTTGTTATAAAAGCCAGCATGTCATTAGCTTTCTTCACTGCCTGCTGTACCTGCATGCTTGCTTTCATTGACTGATGTACAAGAACACCTAGATCTCGTTGTACTTCCCCTTTTCCGAACTTGACTCCATTTAGATAGTAATCTGCCTTCCTGTTCTTGCCACCAAAGTGGATAACCTCACATTTATCCACATTAAACTGCATCTGCCATACATTTGCCCACTCACCCAACCTGTCCAAGTCATCCTGCATTCTCATAACATCCTCCTGACATTTCACACTGCCACCCAGCTTTGTGTCATCAGCAAATTTGCTAATGTTACTTTTAATCCCTTCATCTAAATCATTAATGTATATTGTAAACAGCTGCGGTCCCAGCACCGAACCTTGCGGTACCCCACTGGTCACAGCCTGCCATTCCGAACGGGACCCATTAATCACTACTCTTTGTTTCCTGTCAGCCAGCCAATTTTCAATCCATGTCAGTACTCTGCCCCCAATACCATGTGCCCTAATTTTGCCCACTAATCTCCTATGTGGGGCTTTATCAAAAGCTTTCTGGAAGTCCAGGTACACTACATCCACTGGCTCTCCCTTGTCCATTTTCATAGTTACATTCTCAAAAAACTCCAGAAGATTAGTCAAGCATGATTTTCCCTTCTTAAATCCATGCTGACTCTGACTGATCTTTCTACTGCTATCCAAATGTGTCATAATTTCCTCTTTTATAATTGACTCCAGCATCTTTCCCACCACTGACGTCAGGCTAACCGGTCTATAATTCCCTGTTTTCTCTCTCCCTCCTTTCTTGAAAAGTGGGACAACATTAGCCACCCTCCAATCAGCAGGAACTGTTCCTGAATCTATAGAACATTGGAAAATGATTACCAATGCATCCACGATTTCTAGAGCCACCTCTTTAAGTACCCTGGGATGCAGACCATCAGGTCCCAGGGACTTATCAGCCTTCAGACTCAACAGTCTATCCAACACCGTTTCTTACCTAATATAAATTTCCTTCAGTTCATCCTTTACCCTAGTTCCTTTAGCCACTATTACATCTGGGAGATTGTTTGTGTCTTCCCTAGTGAAGACAGATCCAAAGTACCTGTTCAACTCATCTGCCATTTCCTTGTTCCCCATAATAAATTCACCCGTTTCTGTCTTCAATGGCCCAATTTTGGTCTTAACTATTTTTTTGCTATTCACATACCTAAAGAAGCTTTTACTATCCTCCTTTATATTCTTGGCTAGTTTACCTTCATACCTCATTTTTTCTTGGCGTATTGCCTTTTTTGTTATCTTCTGTTGTTCTTTAAAAGCTTCCCAGTCCTCCGGTTTCCCGCTCATCTTTGCTATGTTATACTTCTTCTCTTTTATTTTTATACTGCCCTTTACTTCCCTCGTCAGCCACGGCCGCCCCTTACTCCCCTTGGGATCTTTCTTCCTCTTTGGAATGAACCGATCCTGCACCTTCTGCATTATTCCCAGAAGTACCTGCCATTTTTGTTCCACTGTCTTCCCTGCTAGGGTAATGTTCCTCGAACTTTCCTTTCACTGGAAAGTGAAAATGCTCACAGGCCCAAAGTGACACTGGCCGGATGGTTGGAATCTCAGCTGGATTCCCATGAGAAAGATCTCCTCTCTCAGACTTGTCAGGAGACATGGGGAAAAAATAAGACTTAATTTTGGAGTAAAAAAAAATTGTTCTTCAATTTTGTTGAACACTTAGGTGCATGGATTAGTGAACTTCACAGTTAGCTGTCTCCAGACATTCAGACAAAACGGTATTTCTAATCAAACTAATGATGTAATTGTTGATAGTTGCTGATACAATATTGTTTCAGAAAAAAAGCATTTGGGAAAATCATTCTCCTTTGAAGAACCACACCAGTCTGCACCTCATGGGAAATGGTAGAAGGAGACCCAGGTCCAGGGTCCATTTATTATCAAAGTGTGCATGCAGTATACAACTCTGAGATCTGTCTTCTCCAGACAGTCACAAAACAAAGAAAACCATAGAAGCCGTTCAAAGAAAGACAGCAACCACCCCCCCATCAACTCGCAGAAAAAAAACAAACCGCACAAATGGCAAGAACGTCAACCACCCCCACACAAAAAAAACAAACTGCGGAAATGCCAACAAGAAAGAATGGGTGAAAACACAGAATATAACGCACAGAACTGACAGAGTCCAAATGAGCCATAATCAAATCCTTAAATCGCAGACCCAGAACTTGAGAATCATACTCTGACAGCATCGCGGGAGAGAGAGAGCCCCGGAATGCAGGGGCCTTCCGTCTCGGAAAGAGTGAGATCGCCACACACAGACACCCTCCTTCGGCAGCTCACAGACTCGTGCAGGACGAAAACAGGCCAATCAGCACAAACAACATGCAAGCTTGTCCCATTGGCCCATAACCTTTAGAGTCATAGAGTTGTAACACTTACCCAACAGGCTGGTATATGTCTAGGGGAAAAGGAGATCCAGCCACTCACCAACCCCACCTCCCGTACACGCAGGTGCTGTGAGAATTAAGTTTATGCCGCGCGTACACACACAATATCAAACTCACACCAGATACTGTTACAGAATACACTTTAAAGATTTTACTAAAACTAAAAGAGTACTATGCAATACAGTATATATGAAGGGAAAGAAAATAAAGTAAAAGGTGCTAACTCATCAAAGTTCAATCAGTTTAGTGCGCATTGTTGGAGCTCAACCATCGAACCATTCGACTCCTCGTCACTTTCCTCCAACCTCCACGTCCTCGCACCTGGGACCACCCCGGTGGTCGACCGAGCAGTGCAGCGCACGTCCACCTTCCTCAGCGTCTCCTTCCCGCCTCCCCTGAAAAGACCGCGAAACCCCCAAGCTCCCAGCCTCACAAGACAAAATAACATTCCCCATTGGTTAAAAAATGAATACAATCCCCATATCAGCAAATCCAAAGCCAAACAACTGCGAGAGAAAACACTTATCAAACATAAAAGCATTCCTACTCTAGCAAACCAAAGAAGCCATTTTGATTAACATACACAGTACATTGTACAGAGTCCTACACCACTTCAGCACACTGAAACAGGCCCTTTGGCCCATCTAGTCCATGCCAAACCACTTAAACTGCCTACTCCCATCAACCTGCACCAGGACCCTAGCCCTCCATATCTCTCCCATCCACACACCTCTCCAAACTTCTCTTAATTGTTGAAATGGTCCTCACATTCACTACTTCTGCTGGCAACTTGATCCACACAATTTTAATTAAAGATAGATCACAGTAACAGGTCCTCCCAGCCCAACGAGCCCACACTGCCCAATCACACCCACGTGACCAATTAACCCACTAACGGGTACGTCTTCGGACTGTAGGAGGAAGCCAGAAGACCTGGGGAAATCCCATGCGGTCACGTGGAGAAGGTGCAAACTCCTTACAGGCAGCGGCGGGAATTGAACCAGGGTCACTGCCGATGTAATCGTGTTACGCTTGCTGCTGTAAAATAAGCTCCTGGGGATCTGTCAGACCCTCAGGGTGGTTAACCACTGACTCACGCAAGTCAGTCATCATCTCTGCTACAAAAAGGCAACAGGTAAGGATATATCTTACAGATAATGAATCTCCATTGTGGGAGAGAGATTCAGATCTCATCCTCCCTGATGTTGCTCACAAATGGTCTGGCTTTAATTTCACCAAGAGACCATTAAGACACAGGAGCAGAATCAGGCCATTCAGCCCATCAAGTCTGCTCCGCCATTTCATCATGGCTGATTTATTATCCCTCTCAACCCCATTCTCCTGCTTTCTCCCCATAACCTTCGACACCCTGACTAATCAGAAACCTATCAACCTCCGCTTTAAATGTACCTAACAGCTTGCCTTCCACAGCCATCTGTGGCAACAAATTCCACAGATTCACCACCCTCTGGCTAAAGAAATTCCCCCTCATCCAGGACAGGCCCTTTCCTCGTTATTGCCATCGGGGATAAGGAGCAGATTCTTCCCCTTGGTCCGGGAACTCATGAGCGCACCACCTCACCATTCCCATAGCCAACGCTCTGGAGTCATAGAGACATAGAACAGAAGCAGGCACTTTGGCCCATCTAGTCCATGCCAAACTATTTAAAATGCCTACTCCCACTGACCTACACCCACACCACAGCCCTTCTTACCCCTCCTATCCATGTACCTATCCAAACTTCTCTTAAATGTTGAAATCGAGCTCACATGCACCACTTGCACTGGTAGCTCATCCTGCACTCTCACAACCCTCTGAGCGTAGACATTTCCCTGAAACATTTCAAAGGTTTCAAAGGCACATTTAATGTCAGACAAATGTATAGAATATACATCCTGAAAATCTTTTTCTTTGCAAACATTCATGAAAACAGAGGAGTGCCCCGAAGAATGAACGAGAGTTAAATGTTAGAACCCCAAAGCCCCCCCAGCCCCCCTCCCACACACAAGCAGCAACAAAGCCACAAGCCCCCCTCCCCCCCACCGGCAAAAAAAGCATCAGCACCCCCCACCGAGCACTCGAGCGTGCAGCAAAGCATCCATAGAGACACAGACTTGCAGAACCCCGAAGACTACTCGTTCACCCGGTATTCGACATACCACAGGCTCTCTCCCTCCCTAATAAGGGAAAAAGAGGTGACCCTGTTTCACCTTTCACCCTTAGCCCATGACCTCTGATTGTAGTCCCATCCAACCTCAGTGGGAAAAGCCTGCTTGCATTTCCTCATCATTTTGTATCCTATTGTTTGCTTTATCTAGAGACAGATGTTTCAATCAACTCAACTCTTTGTTGTCAAATAGCTCATTCAGATCTGGAAACTGAATCCGAGTGATGTTGAAATGAAAGGAAGCCTCTGGGATAAACAAATGGAATTGAAATCCTCTTTGTCTGGAACGTATGCTCCCATGGCAAGTTTCCCAATTCCAAGAACACAGGGATCAAGGACATCTTCAAAATGTGGTGCCTCAAAAACGAGGCATCCATCATTAATGGCCCTCACCACCCAGGAATGCCCCCAGCATGTGGAGGTACTGGAGGCCGACTGGGTGGATGAGATCTACAGTGACATCCAACGGCCAAACGGTGGTGAATTTGTGGAATTTGTTGCCACATGCAGCTGCGGAGTCCGGGTGGCTGGGTGCATTTAAGGCAGAGATTGATAGGTTCTTGATTGGACGCGGCATCAAAGGTTGGAAGACCAGGAACTGGGGTTGAGGAGAGGATAGAAAAAAGGATCAGCCATGATTGAATGGCAGAGCAGACTCAATGGGCCAGGTGGCCTAATTCTGCTCCTGTGTCTTATGTTCTAGTAGTCTAGGAAGGTGGTTCTCTGTGGAGAGCGAAGAGCATGATGAGGTACAGAGGACGTCATGGTCATCCATCACAACCAAGGAAGACCTCAATTTGTGAAGCTTGTTTGTACCACTGGACCTGGATTTCTGAGGTCAAGGGGGTGGAACTGCCCCAGTGCCACGGCTTTTCCCAAGTTTAGAACTCCCCTGTACGGGTTTCCTGTCATCATCGGGCACAATGGACACCCACCACAGTAATCTCATGCCTATACTGATCCTGCAAAACAACAGATTTACAAAACAAATGTCAATGATGATAAACCTAATTCTGATTCTTCAGGCTCCTGTGCCTCCTCTCCGATGGAAGGAATGAGAAAAGGACGTGTCCCGATGGTGAGGGTCCTTAGATATGGAAGCCGCTTTTTGAGGGGCAGCCTCTCTTTTGTACCACACCTTTCTGAAGCCGAGAAAAGATTTCAGATATAAGACACATAGGAACAGAATTAGGCCATTTGGCCCATCGAGTCTGTCCGCCATTTCATCATGGCTGATCCATGTCCCTCTCAGCCCCAATCTCCTGCATTCTCCCCGTATCCCTTCATTCCCTGACTAATCAAGAATCTATCAACCTCTGCCTTAAACATACCCAATGACTTGACCTTTAGGATGTAAGGCTTGAAAACAAAGAGAATTTCAAAATTTGGTGCTGGAATTGGTTTATTATTGTCACATGTACTGAGATACAGTGAAAATCTTGTCTTGTACACTCTTAATGCAGATCAGATCATTACAGAGTGCATTGAGGGAGAAACGGTTAAAACGATAACAGAATGCAGAGTGAAGTGTAACAGCTACGGAGAAAGTGCAGTGCGGGTAAATGATAAAGTACAAGATCATAACGAGGTAGATTGGGAGTTCAAGAGTCCATCTTATCACACAAGAGGTATGTAGCAGAGTTTGATAACAGCGGGGCAGAAGTTGCCCTTGTACCTGGTGGTAGATGCTTTCAGGCTTTTTATCTCCCGCCTGATGGGAGGGGGGGAGAAAAGCAGATGTCCAGGGTGGGTCATCATCATCATTATGTTATATGGTGAAGTCTTTCCGTGACCATGATTGTTCTTGGCAAATTTTTCTTCAGAAGTGGTTTGCCATTGCCTCCCTCTGGGCAGTGTCTTTACAAGACGGGTGACCACAGCCATTATCACTGGTGTCAGTGGTCACATAACCAGGACCTGCGATTTGCACCGACTGCTGGCATGGTTTCACGTGACACGGACCGGGGGGATGTTTGGGCTAAGCAGGTGCTACACCTTGCCCAAGGATGACTTTCTAGCTCCTTTGCTGACATGATGCCGTGCCACCAGGCTTTCTACCTGCTTCCTGTACTTTGGCTCATCGTCATTTCAGATGCGACCCATTGTGATGGTATCAGCTGCAAACTTGTAGATGGAGCTGGAGCAGAAACTGGCCACAGTCATATTATACTTACTTATCTGAGATACAGCGTGGAACAGACCCTTCTGGATCAGTAACCCACCAACGTAACCATAGCCTCATCACGGGAAAATGTAGAATGACCAATGAACCTACTAGCCGATACATCTTCGGACTGTGAGAGGAAACTGGAGCACCCAGGGGAAACCTACATGTTCATGGGCAGGACGAATAAATGTGCTGACAGAGGACACTGTAATTGAACTCTGAACTCCCACCCCTTGAGCTGTGATCGTGTCATGCTAGCCAGTAGAACTGAACTCTGAACTCCCCCCACCCCCTGAGCTGTGATCGTGTCATGCTAGCCAGTAGAACTGAACTTTGAACTCCCACCCCCTGAGCTGTGATCATGTCATGCTAGCCAGTAGAACTGAACTCTGAACTCCCACCCCCTGAGCTGTGATCGTGTCATGCTAGCCAGTAGAACTGAACTCTGAACTCCCCCCACCCCCTGAGCTGTGATCGTGTCATGCTAGCCAGTAGAACTGAACTCTGAACTCCCCCCACCCCCTGAGCTGTGATCGTCACGCTAAGCGCTACGCTACCGTGGCTCCCATTTGGCTACTCCTTATTTTTATTGCTGGTCTCTGTGATTTTTATTGAGTGGACTGACTCTGTGGCCTGCAGTCAATGAACAACCCCAGCGCTAAATTGAACAGAACTGAACTAAACCTAGACTGTTTCAATGACTCCGTTGTTTGATGATTTATATTGTGTTTTTTGCTAAATTTTTTTACCATTTGCACGTGTTTGATGCTTTCTTTGAACGGGTTCCATGGTGTTTCTCTGTTTTGAGGCTGTCTGTGGGAAGACAAACCTCAGGGTTGTATATCGTGTACAGTCGGCCCTCCTTATCTGTGAGGGATTGGTTCTGGGACCCACTGCAGATACCATATGCATTATTTAACCTGTCTCCGTGCGTGGACATTAGGACCCGGCAGCGCAGCTCTGAATCCACAGGGTTTCCGTTCATGAAAATGATCACAATCACAATTGAAAATATAGTGAAATAATACAGCGATCGGAAAGAGGTGAAACGCCATCGGTCATTGGAAAAATGTTAGGCTACAGTCAGTCAACGATCGGAACAATTTTAATAGAGAATGTGAAAGGCCCTGCCCCGATGAAAGCTACTATTATTACTAAGCAACGCAATGATTTAATTATTGAAATATGTACGTTTCTTAAGTGTTTTATAGGCATAGAAAGGTAAAATATATACTATATACTAAGACAAACATTTGACTAACTGACACTAAATAATACTGGATGTACCTGTTCCAACTTCAAATCCGACTTAAAAACAGACTCAGGAATGGAACTCGTTCATAACCCGGTGACTGCCTGTACTTTAAAGTCATTTCTAGATTACTTATAATACCTAATACAATGTAAATAGTTGTTATACTGTATTGTTTAGGGAATAATGACAAGAAAAAATAGTCTGTACATGCTCAAACAACAAGTGCTGGAGAGAGAACTTCCGGGTTTTCCCGATCTGCGGTTGGTTGAATCCGCGCATACGGAACCCACGGACAAGGAGGGCCGACTGTACATGCTTTGATAGTAACTGTACTTTGAATCTTTGAGTATGTCTTTACATATTGGGAGCCCTCAGGCAATCAGTGAAGAGACAGTGTGGGTTAGGACAGAGGTGAATATAAAACCGACTAGCACCGGATAACAAAGATTTTGCTTCCTGAATATTTTTGGGTGTATCTAATGGATTTTGGGCTAGTGATCATGAAAATCTCCTTAAAATTTACATCTCACACCAAGTTTTAAAAAATCATCTGTATTTGTTGTTTTAATTCAAGTCAGAACAACTGATGCCAAGATTAAGGAAGGCATTTTTGTTGGTCCACAAATCAAACAGGTCATCAATGACAGGCAACTTGAAGAACTTCTAGTGAAACTGGAGAAAATCATATGGAAGGCAATCGAGGACATTGGTTGAAAATTGTTTTGGCAACTATAGAGCACCAAACTTTGTGCAGCTGGTTGACAACATGCTTCAAACATACAAAACCATGAAGTGCAACATGTCACTAAAGATTCATTTTCTGCATTCCCATTTAGACTTCTCCCCTGCCAATTTTGGTGCTGTCAGTGACGAGCACAATGAAAGGTTTCACCAGGACATTGCGGTCATGGAGAAATGGTTTCAGGGCAACTGGAATCTATCAATGCTGGCTGATTATTGTTGGACACTTAAGCAAGAATTCTTGCATGATTCAAGAAATAATATTTGTGTTCGGCTTCAAATGGCTTGTTAAAAACAAAAAGAAATTCTGAGGAAGCAACATTTTTGAAGAAATGTGCTGTCCAGTATCCTGGGTGGGAACCCAGCCAGTGAAATGGAGATCCATGGCAAAGTGACTGTGGCAATTTAATTTCATCAATCCTGTACAACGTTTGACAGAATATCTCCCACATACAATTAATTTCAGTTTGTGAACTTCACATATAGTTGCACCAACATTCAGTGTGAGTACTGACACAGTACAGACAAGAAAAGGTTGCAGATACAGAGAGCTTCCCGCTACTGCCTATAAGGAGTTTGTACGTTCTCCCCATGGCCACACAGGTTTCCTCCCACAGTAAAGACGTCGGCAGGTTTATTGGACATTGTAGATTGCCCCATGATTAGGTTTGGTTAAAGGGGGTATTACCGGCCGGTGCAGCTCAGAGGGCTGGAAGAGCCTGTTCTGGGCTGTAACTCAATAAATAACTGATTGATCGGAAGCCGGTTATATCCGACAATGACAGTTAGATTTGTGCAGTTGTAGGTGGCTGCTGAGTCCGAGT
Source organism: Hemitrygon akajei (assembly GCF_048418815.1). Taxonomy (NCBI): domain Eukaryota; kingdom Metazoa; phylum Chordata; class Chondrichthyes; order Myliobatiformes; family Dasyatidae; genus Hemitrygon; species Hemitrygon akajei. The sequence continues at coordinate 129,285,484 of NC_133130.1, read as the reverse complement.
TGTTCAACTTGTCATCTTTGAAGTCAAGTTCAAAGTAAAATTTATTATCCAACTACCAACATGTTGGCCTTGAGATTCATTTTCTTGTAGGCGTTTACAGGAAAATAAGGAAATACAATAGAATTGGCAAAAAAAACTTTACAAACTGACAAACAACCAATGAGCAAAAGAAGAAAACTGTAACTAAAAATAGCACTGAGAACGTGAGCTGTAGAGTCGTTAAAAGTGAGTCCATAGGTTGTGGAATCAGTTCAGAGTTGTGGTGAGTGAAGTTACCCACACCAATTCAGGAGTGTGATGGTTGTCAGGTAATAACTGTTCCTGAACCTGGTGGTGTGGGACCCTAGGCTGAGTTCAGAGTTGAGGTGAGTGAAGTTATCCACACTGGTTCAGGAGTCTGATGGTTGTAGAGTGATAACTGTTCCTGAACCTGGTGGTGTGGGACCCCAGGCTCAGTTTGGAGTTGAGGTGAGTGAAGTTATCCACACCGGTTCAGGAGCCTGATGGTTGTAGGGTAATAACTGTTCCTGAACCCGGTGGTGGGGACTAGACTCAGTTCAGAGTTGTGGTGAGTGAAGTTATCCACACTGGTTCAGGAGCCTGATGGTTGTCAGGTAATAACTGTTCCTGAACCTGGTGGTGTGGGACCCTAGACTCAGTTCAGAGTTGAGGTGAGTGGAGTTATCCACACTGGTTCAGGAGCCTGATGGTTGCAGGGTAATAACTGTTCCTGAACCTTGTTGGGGACTAGACTCAGTTCAGAGTTGTGGTGAGTGAAGTTATCCACACTGGTTCAGGAGTCTGATGGTTGTAGGGTAATAACTGTTCCTGAACCTGGTGGTGTGGGACCCTAGGCTCAGTTCAGAGTTGAGGTGAGTGAAATTATCCACACTGGTTCAGGAGCCTGATGGTTGTAGGGTAATAACTGTTCCTGAACCTGGTGGTGTGGGACCCTAGACTCAGTTCGGAGTTGAGGTGAGTGAAGTTATCCACACCGGTTCAGGAGCCTGATGGTTGTAGGGTAATAACTGTTCCTGAACCCGGTGGTGGGGACTAGACTCAGTTCAGAGTTGTGGTGAGTGAAGTTATCCACACTGGTTCAGGAGCCTGATGGTTGTCAGGTAATAACTGTTCCTGAACCTGGTGGTGTGGGACCCTAGGCTCAGTTCAGAGTTGAGGTGAGTGAAGTTATCCACACTGGTTCAGGAGCCTGATGGTTGAGGGGTAATAACTGTTCCTGAACCTGGTGGTGTGGGACCCTAGGCTCAGTTCAGAGTTGTGGTGAGTGAAGTTATCCACACCAGTTCAGGAACCTGATAGTTGCAGGGTAATAACTGTTCCTGAACCTGGTGGTGTGGGACCCTAGACTCAGTTCAGAGTTGAGGTGAGTGGAGTTATCCACACTGGTTCAGGAGCCTGATGTTTGTAGGGTAATAACTGTTCCTGAACCCGGTGGTGGGGACTAGACTCAGTTCAGAGTTGTGGTGAGTGAAGTTATCCACACTGGTTCAGGAGCCTGGTTGAGGGGTAATAACTGTTCCTGAACCTGGTGGTGTGGAACCCTAGGCTCAGTTCAGAGTTGTGGTGAGTGAAGTTATCCACACCAGTTCAGGAACCTGATGGTTGCAGGGTAATAACTGTTCCTGAACCTTGTTGGGGACTAGACTCAGTTCAGAGTTGTGGTGAGTGAAGTTATCCACACTGGTTCAGGAGTCTGATGGTTGTAGGGTAATAACTGTTCCTGAACCTGGTGGTGTGGGACCCTAGGCTCAGTTCAGAGTTGAGGTGAGTGAAGTTATCCACACTGGTTCAGGAGCCTGATGGTTGTAGGGTAATAACTGTTCCTGAACCTGGTGGTGTGGGACCCTTGTTTCCTGTACTAATGGTAGCAGCATTTGAAGAGGACGTGGCCTAGATGATGTTGTGTATTTAATATCTAAGATACTTGAATATATATTAAGTAATACTTGTATATATATCGATTAACTATTCTTGCTTGCTTAAATAATTTATTACAGGTTATATGTATAAATACATGAATTGCTTCCGCCATCGTGTTACCACTTGATACGTGCGCACCTCGCTTAAAGTAAACACAAAGTTAGACAAACGCTTCAGACTCCCGCGTCTTTCTCTGCATCAATTTAATATTTTGAAGTGACAAAGCATATCATATTGCAGAGCTCCCAGATGACGGATGCCACTTTCTTGTGACAGTGCTTCATGTCGAAGGTCATTGCCCTCAATGGACTCTGATTGGTGTTTTTTTGGGGGCTTTGAGCAACAAAGAGACATCTCTCATCTTGCAAAAAGTGAGGACTCACAGAAGTGAAGGTTGCTATTTTTAAGGCTCGGGCAATACAGAGGATTGTGAAAATGCTGTTATTTTTTTCCAGAAATTGTAGGGGCGAATTATTCCCAGGAACAACAATCTGCAATGCAAGGAACTAGAAAGGAACATTAGATGAAAAGAGAGAGCCTTTCATGTATTTCAGAAGTTGACTGAAGTCTCTCTCTCTTTTCTGTCTCAAAGCTTTCTCCAATAGGCTTGAAGATGAAAGCACCCTCAGAGAAGATGTGTTCTCTGGAGAACTATCACTCATTTTCCATATCAGGACACACAAGCATGTTTGTATAAAAAAGAATGAATTAAAATAAAAAATACATACAGTACTGTGCAAAACTCTTAGGCAGATATATATATCTAGGGTGCCTAAGGCTTTCACACAGTACTGTAGTAATTTTATGTATTGCACTGTACTGCTGCCACAAAAAAAACAAATTTCATGCCATATGTGAGTGATGATAAACCTGATTCTGATCTGGGTCTCTATTGTGGACTGAGAGTGGGAAGGGGGCAGGGAGGGGGGAATCATGGTTGGGAAAAGGGGAAGGGAGAGGGGAGGGAGCGGGAAGCACCAGAGAGACATTCTGTAATGATCAATAAACCAATTGTTTGGAATCAAATGACCTTGCCTGGAGTCTCAGGGCTGGGTGTGTCTGTACCTGTATCACCGACCCTTACCCCCTGCCACCATTGCACCTAGCACTTCTCTGCCAGTTGTCCCTCACCCCTCCCGCTGTAGTCCACCTCATTCCGAATGTCCTTTGCTCCCGCCAGATTTACAAATTTGCTCCCTGCTCCACGTTGACAAAAACAGTACTTTGCAAAAGTCTTATCACTCATATGAAATTTGTTTGTTTTTGTGGCAGCCGTACAGTGCAATACATAAAATCACTACAGTACTGTGCAAAAGTCTTAGGCACCCTAGCAATATATATGTGTCTCAGACTTTTGTACAGCAGTGTATGTTTCGAAGTACAGTACGTGATGACTCGATCTGATTCTGAATGGCCATGGGCCAGGGATTTCCCAGGCCTCTCTGGGTTCGCCTGCCTGTGGCAGTTGCTTGGCGACGTGCTGTAATAGCCTGAGACATTTTAAATATCGGTGAAACCCTAGGGGCTCTCTCTCACACACACACACCGAGATTTACAGATTGCTAATGACAGAGCTGATGAAATAGTTGAATAATTCCAGACTCTGTAACAGACACCAATCACAGACGATGTGCCCACTGCTGAGATGTGTGCTTTACCATGGTGACAGCTCCAATATCCCTTTCTGTCGCTCCGATCTCCCCACACGTTTGCAGCCACTGACTGATGAAGAATGAAAGTCATCGCAGAACTCTGTCTCACTCAATCCTCAGTTCCGCAAGCCAGGTACTGACGAGAGCAATTTGCAGATGTCTGCTTTCATTTGAATGAACACGGAGGGAACATCTGTTTACCCACCTGTCTGAAGTAAGACTGTTTCTGCTGAATGCACACGGCCAGATCAGCGAGTCTGCGGAGGTGACACAGAATTAGGAGGTACTGCTGATGGTGCCGAGCACCTCCGCTCCATCCGCAAAAAGCGGAATTTCCCGGCGGCCAACCATTTCAATTCTTATCCCCATTCCCGATCCATGGCCTCTTCTTGTGTCGTGATGAGCCCACTCTGAGGTTCAAGGAGCATCACCTCGTATTCTATCTAGGTAGCCTCCAACCTGATGGCATGAGCACCAATTTCTCTAAAATCCGGTAATTTTATTACCCGGCCACGTCCCTCTTCTTCAATTCCTCACTCTAGCTTCTTACCTCTTCTCCTCACTTGCCTATCACTTCCCCTTGGGTCCCCTCCAACTTCCCTTTCTCCTATGGTCCACTCTCCTCTCCTATCAGATTCTTTCCTCCCCAGCCCTTTACCTTTTCCACCTATCACTTTCCAGCTTCTGACTTCATCTCCCTCCCCCCACTCACCTGGCTTCACCTGTCACATCTGGCTTGTCCTCCTTCCCTTCCGCCTATCTTTTTATTCTGTCAGCTTCCCCCTTTTTTCTCCGTCCCGATGAAAAGTCTAAGCTCGACATGTCGACTGATGCTGAGTGCCTCCAGCATTTTGTGTGTGTGTTGCTGTTGGTGGTAAAGAAGGGTACCATAGATTATAGGGAGGGATCTTTATTAGTCAGGGAATTGGGCCAAGACACAACACATGGATTTCGATATATGTACAAGTGTGAAGAGATGCATTTTTGGAAAGTCAAGCCACTGTAGGACTTATTTTATGGTTCAATAGTTCAATAATTTGTTACCAAAGTAGGTAGACAGTCTAAAACCTGAAATCCTTACTCTTCACAGACATCCACCAAACAGAAGAAAAACCACAAAGAATGAATAATGGAAAAATGTTAGAACCCCAAAGTTTCCCTCCCCCTCCCATGCACAAGCGGCAGCAAAGCATCAACCCCCCCCCAAAACTGTTCCAGCAGGAAGCATCAGCCTCACCATGCAAACCCCCAAAGAAACCATGATCTAGGTCCATCAGAAACCCAGCCCTTCAACATGTCACAGGCTCTGTCTTTACCGATGAGGGAGATGGAGGCATCAGTCCTGCAAAGTGCAAAGCTGGAAATCAGTCAGTGTACATTTATGTCACCATATACAACCTGAGATTTGTTTTCTTGTGGGCATACACATGTCGCTTAGTCATTATGTGCTGTGTCATAGGACATGGGCGATCACAGTCTTTCCGTGACCATGATTGTTCTTGGCAAACTTTTCTACAGAAGTGGTTTGCCATTGCCTTCTTCTGGGCAGTGTCTTTACCAGATGGGTGACCCCAGCCGTTATCAATACTCTTCAGAGATTGTCTGCCTGGTGTCAGTGGTCACATAACTAGATCTACACCGGCTGCTCAAACGACCATCCACCACCTGCTCCCATGAGTTCACGTGACCCTGATCGGGGGCTAAGCAGGTGCTACACCTTGCCCCAGGGTGACGTGCAGGCCAGCGGAGGGAAGGAGCTCCTTACGCCTCCTTTGGTAGAGACGTCTCCACCCTGCCACGCTGCATCACAGTGAGTACAAGAAGCACGACAGAATCAATGAAAGACCGAACCCAACAGGGCAGACAGACAACCAGTGTGCAAAAGAAAAGCAACTGTGCAAATAAAAAAGAAAAAAAAGCAAATAATAACTGAGCAATAAGTATCGAGAACATGAGGTGAAGAGTCCTTGAAAATGAGACCATAGGTTGTGGGAACATTTCAGCGATGGGGCAAGTGAAGTTGAGTGAAGTTATCCCCTCTGGTTCAATAGCTTGATGGCTGAGGGGTAATAACTCTTCCTGAACCTCATGGTGTGGGTCCTAAGACTCCTCTACCTCCTTCCTGATGGCTGAGGGGTAATAACTCTTCCTGAACCTGCAGGTGGGGGTCTTGAGGCTGCTGTACCTCCTTCCTGATGGTTGAGGGGTGAATATATAAGGTGACGGGTTCTGGGATTGCATGTCCATATCTTTAGGAGATATAAGGGCCGATGAGACGGCAAGCCCGGAGTTTCAGGCCTAGAGTTCAGGATCGCGTCATCGGTTAGTCCAGGGATCGATACCGAAGACTGGAGCCTGCAGATCAATCAGATTTCAAAGCCCGATGGAGGCCTGTCCTGGACTGTCTGTGAGTGTGGATGTGAGGGAGGAAAGGGGCTCTTCCTGCTGTTGTGTTGTTGCTTGTCACGTTCTGGTCCGTGGTGCTCTGCAGAGCATCCTGGGACGTGCTGTTCTGGTGCCGGAAAATGCGGTAACACTCGCAGGCTGCCCCAGCACATTGTGTTGGTTGTTAAAGGAAACGAGGCATTTCACTGTTTTGATGTACATGTGATCAATAAATCTGAATCCGAATAGTTCCCTGGTACGCTGAGGTGGATTCTTGACACCACAATCTACCTCATTATGATCTTCCACTTTATTGCTTTCCTATTCTGCACTTTCTCAGAGCCTTTACACTTCATTCTGCATTCTGTGACTGTTTTCCCTTGTTCTACCTCAATACACTGTGTAATGACCCAATGTGTATGAACAAGGTGCAGGACGAATTTTCACTGTATCACCATATCATTTCCAACTGCATCTCCGTGCTGACTGAGAGTAGACTGATAGCTGGTGACCAGTCGGACTGGACCGGTCCTGTTTCTCTCCGGACTGTGTGTACATCTGCTCCATCACCGACACTAGCCTGCCCACCATCCAAAGCATCTTCAGAAGGCAATGCCTCAGAAAGGTGACATCCATCATTGATGACCCCATCTCCCCGGACATGCCCTCTTCTCATTGCTACCATCAGGGTGGAGGCACAGAAGCCTGAAGCCACACACTCAGCGATTCAGGAACAGCTTCCTCCCCTCCAGTATCGTTTTCTTGACGGTCCATGACCCCATGGACACTTCCACACTATTTTGCTCTCTTCTTACACTGCTTCGTTAATTATATTTATATTCTATTATAAATTATAGTATAGCACTGTACTTCTGCCACAAAACAACAAATTTCACAACATACCATCCTGTGCAAAACTCTGAGGCACATACACGTTGCTAGGGTGCCCAAGACTTTTGCTCATTACTGTAGTAATTTTATGTATTACACTGTTCTGCTGCCACAAAAAAAAAACAAATTTCATGCCATACGTGAGAGATGATAAACCTGATTCTGATCTGGGTCTCTGTTGTGGACTGAGAGTGGGAGGGGGTCAGGGAGAGGGGAATCATGGTTGGGAAAAGGGGAAGGGAGAGGGGAGGGAGCGGGAAGTACCAGAGAGACATTCTGTAATGATCAATAAACCAATCGTTTGGAATCAAATGACCTTGCCTTGTGTCTCAGGGCTGGGCGTGTCTGCACACATGAAAATCCCCGCCCCGGTACTCCTCCTCCACCCCCTGTCCCACACCCCTCCCACGTGCTCCACCCTCACCATTCCCAACATCCTTTGCTCCCACCAGATTTACAAACTCGCTCTCTGCTTCATGTTGGCAAATTCAGAGCTGTGCACACTAGCTGTATATATGTGACTAAGAGTTTTGCACAGTGCTGTGGGTAAGTGATAATAAACCTCATTCGGTGTTGTACGTCGTTGGGGAGGCACCAGTCTTGTAACAACACTGAACCCCCTTGTGTAATCATTGGACCCATTGGTCTTCACAGAACCTGCCGTGGAGATATGGCATTGAACCTGACAGGACAGACTCCATTCAGAGTTTAAACATCAAAAAATCCTGAAACTTCCCAGAATCTGAAAAAAAAGCAGGAAATTAGTGGGATGCTATTACAGCTCAGGGCATCAGAGTCGAGAGTTCAATTCTGGCATCTTCTGTAAGAAAGTTTGGACGTTCTTGAGAGTGAGTCCATAGGTTGTGGGACTCACTCAATGATGGAGCAAGTGAAGTTATCCCCACTGGTTCGAGAGCCTGATGTTTGAGGGGTAATAACTGTCCCTGAACCTGGTGGTGCGAGTCCTCGATCTTCTGTACCTCCTTCCTGATGGCCGCAGCGAGAAGAGAGCATGTCCTGGCTGGTGGGGTTCCCTGATGATTTCCTGCAACTGTCATTCGTGTAGATGTGCTCAATGGTTGGGGGAGCTTTACCCATGATGGACTGGGTCATGTCCACTAATTTTTCTAGGATTTTCTGTTCAAGGGCATTGGTGTTTCCCTACCAGGCTGTGATGCAGACAGTCAATATACTCTCCACCATACCTCTATAGAAGTTAGTCAAGGTTTTAGATATAAGACCATAAGATATAGGAGCAGAAGTAGGCCATTCGGCCCATCAAGTCTTCTCCAACATTCAATCATGGGCTGATCCAATTCTTCCAGTCATCCCCACTCCCCTGCCCTCTCCCCATTCCCTCTGATGTCCTGGCAAATCAAGAACCTGTCTATCTCTGCCTTAAATGCGTCCAATGACTCAGCCTCCACAGCTGCTCGTGGCAACAAATTCCACAGATTTACCACCCTCTGACTAAAGTAATTTCTCTGCATCTCTGTTCTAAAAGGACGTCCTTCAATCCTGAAGTTGTGCCCTCTTGTCCTAGAATCCCCTACCATGGGAAATAACTTTGCCATATCTAATCTGTTCAGGCCTTTTAACACTTGGAATGTTTCTATGATTCTCCCTCACTCTCTTGAACTCCAGGGAATACAGCCCAGGAGCTGCCAGACATTCCTCATATGGTAACCCTTTCATTCCTGGAATCATTCTCATGAATCTTCTCTAACCCTCTCTAATGTCTATTGCCAAAACTGCACACAATACTCTAAGTGTGGTCTCACGAGTGCCTTATAGAGCCTCAACATCACTTCCCTGCTCTTATATTCTATACCTCTAGAAATGAATGCCAACATTGCATTTGCCTTCTTCACCACCGACTCAACCTGCACAAGGACTCCCAAGTCCCTTTGCATCCTGCATTTTGAATTCTCTCCCCATCTATATAATAGTCTGCCTGTTTATTTCTTCCACCAAAGTGCATGACCGTACACTTTCCAACATTGTATTTCATTCGCCACTTCTTTTCCCATTCTCCTAAACTATCTGAGTCTCTCTGCAAGCTCTCTGTTACCTCGACACTACCCGCTCCTCATCCTATCTTTGTATCAACGGCAAATTTCACCATAAATCCATTAATCCCATATTCCAAATCATTGACATACATCGTAAAAAGCAGTAGTCCCAACACCAACCCCTGTGGAACTCCACTGGTAACCGGCAGCCAGCCGGAATAGGATCCCTTTATTCCCACTCTCTGTTTTCTGCCGACCAGCCAATGCTCCACCCATTCTAGTGTTACGTATTCGGGCAACAATAATATAGATGAGTTAGGCAAGAGGTTTTATAACAAATAACACGTTTATTAAACACTGATAACAAACCCCCTTCAAAAGTAAACAAACCCAAACAATGACCCGAAACCAGCTGCTGGCAGCTGAATCAAACAGTTCTTAATAGCGTTGCAGTCCCAAACAGTCTTTAAAGTAGTATTGAAAAAAACAGTTCTCCAAAGCGAATTGTCGAATGAAAACAGTTCAAAGAACGATATGCCGACAGTTCAAAAGCTCACGGTACTTTTAAAAGGAGAGACTTTTTAAAACGATGTAAACTCTCTTCCACGTCGATGTCCTTCGATTCCCAGCGTCGAACTCCCACGTCGAATTTTATTAAATATAACAACTTAAAGTGACTGACCTCTCTTCCACACTATTCTCAAACCCTTTCTGGTCATCCCAGGGGTCAACAGCGAGAATAGTCAACGAAATCCTTCCGAATGAGGATCACACAAGGTCGAAGTCAATCCATCGAAAGTCGATTCTTCTCGATTTGTCTTCCAAACTTCACTCTCCATCAGCAAAGAAACCGTTGGCTCTGACCTTTTAAACTTTAGGCATTATATAGAACTTCATTTTTAACTAAACTGCGTCATCCCTTTAAATCACGCAGTGACATGAAGTCATCTTGGCAAATCCAGCCACGAACTGCCCCACCTGACAGGGTGGGTCTTCCTTTTATACCCTGTAGAAAAAACCTGTCACATGACCTCTACTGGCGGGAAAATGACATCACTCCACCATTACCTCATGTCCAGTATAACTTCAACCCCAGTCACGTGACAAGGGTATCACTGTCACGTGTCACGGGTACGTAACACCTCCCTCCAAAAAAAACATTTTTGGTCTATCAAGAACAAAAATTTTTAACAATTACTTACAAGAAAAAAAACAAATGTATAAATCATATAACATACACAATATACAATACAGTAGGAGTGTTACAATAAAAAAAAAACCACTCCAAAAAAAACCATTGTACATTCAACATCGAGATAGACAATCAGCAACCACATTATCTTTACCTTTAATATGAGTTATCACAATATTGTACTCTTGTAACATCAAACTCCAATTTAATAATCTTCTGTTTTTGTTTTTCATCTTACTCAGAAAAACTAACGGATTATGATCAGTGTAAACAATAAGTGGTTTTTGAGTTGTACCAACATATACCTCAAAATATTCCAAAGCTAAAACAAGAGATAACAATTCTTTCTCTATTGTTGAATAGTTTCTTTGATGCTTATTAAATTTCTTAGAAAAGTAAGCTACTGGATGATCAACCTCATCACCCTCATTCCTCTGCATCAATACTGCTCCCGCAGCTTCATCACTAGCATCCACAGCTAATGAAAAAGGTTTTTCAAAGTCAGGTGCCTTAAGCACAGGTTGTTGACATATCATTGTTTTCAATTTTTCAAATGCTTCCTGACAAAACACTGTCCACACAAACTTTACATTCTTCTGCAGAAGATTAGTTAATGGAAGGGCAACATTAGCAAAATTCTTACAAAATTTTCGATAATATCCTACCATTCCCAAAAACCTTCTGAGAGTTTTTTTCCCCGTTGGAGTGGGAATTTCTAAAATTGCCTGAACTTTTGCCTGAACAGGAGCTACCTTACCTTGACCTACAACATAACCAAGGTAAGTCACAGTGGCATGTCCAAATTCACTCTTGGCTAAATTAATAGTCAAGTTAGCTTTTGAAAGCTTTTCAAACAATTTCTCCACCGCAATTATGTGTGCTTCCCAAGTATCATTTCCTGTCACTAAATCATCAATATAAGCATCAGTATCTTTCAATCCCTGAATCACAGAATTAATCATCCTCTGAAAAGTACCTGGGGCATTCTTCATCTCAAATGGAAGAACATTATACTCATATAACCCAGATGGAGTTACAAATGCAGAAATCTCTCTACCTCTGTCCGTTAGTGGAACACACCAATACCCTTTTAATAAATCAATCTTTGTAAGGAACTTTGCTTTTCCAACTTTATCTACACAATCATCTACTCTAGGAATTGGATATGCATCTGTTTTCGTTACAGCATTCACCTTCCTATAGTCCGTACAAAACCTAATACTACCATCAGGTTTTGGCACCATAACACATGGCGAACTCCAATTCGAGTTAGAATGTCTAATAATATCATTCTCTAACATGTATTCAATTTCTTTCTCAGCAAGTTCACATTTTTCCATGTTCATCCTATATGGATGTTGTTTAATAGGTTTGGCATCTCCAACATCTACATCATGTGAAGCTATAGTAGTCCTTCTTGGAACATCTGGAAACAAATCCTTATACTTAAAAATCAATTCCTTCATCTGTTGTTTCTGCTCTAGCTGTAAATGTGCTAATTTCTCATCCATATTTTCCAAAATAGTCGAATTAGGTAACCTAACAGAAACAATGTTAGATTTAGAATGAAAGTCAGATGAATCATCTATCATGTTCCCAGTTAAATCAAACTCATTCTCACTAACCACAACAGTCACAGTATCAGATTGTTTCTCAAAATATGGTTTAATCATATTTATGTGGCAAAGTTGTGTTGACCTTCTACGATCTGGAGTTTTTATTACATAATCCACATCATTAACTCTAGACACAATTTCATAAGGTCCATGAAATCTAGCTTGTAAAGGATTTGTCTGCACTGGGAAAAGAACCAACACCTTATCTCCAGGCTTAAACATCCTCATCCTAGCTTCCTTATCATACCAAGTCTTCATTTTCTCCTGAGCCAACTTTAAATTTTCCTTGGCTAAGCTACAAGCTTTATGTAACCTGTCCTTAAATTTCAAAACATAGTCCAACAAATTAGTATGCACTTCCTTACTAATCCACTGTTCCTTCAATAAAGCTAAAGGTCCTCTAACTCTATGTCCAAACACAAGTTCAAATGGACTAAAACCTAAAGATTCTTGTACCGATTCCCTTACTGCAAATAAAACTAAGTTTATACTCTCATCCCAGTCACTTTCATTCTCCACACAATATGTCCTAATCATATTCTTGAGAGTAGAATGAAACCTCTCCAAAGCACCTTGCGATTCTGGATGGTACGCAGACGAAGTAATTTGCTTAGCTCCCAATTTATAAACTATCTGTTGAAACAATCCAGACATAAAATTACTACCTTGATCAGTTTGTATTTCCTTAGGCAATCCAAAATAAGTAAAGAATTTTATAAGAGCCTTCGTCACAGTTTTAGCTTTTATATTCCTAAGTGGTACTGCCTCTGGAAACCTAGACGAAGTACACATGATAGTCAACAAATACTGATAACCAGTTTTTGTCTTTGGTAATGGACCAACACAATCTACAATAACTTTAGAAAACTGTTCACCAAATGCTGGAATAGGTTGTAATGGAGCTACTGGTGTAACCTGATTTGGTTTACCCACAATTTGACAAGTATGGCACGTTTTACAAAACATCGCCACATCTTTTCTTAAACCAGGCCAGTAAAAATGTTTTAAAATCTTGTCCACAGTTTTCCTTACCCCTTGATGTCCACCTAAAGGCACACTATGAGCTAAAGTCAAAATCTCATTCCGATAAACTTTAGGAACAACTACCTGGTAAACAACATTCCATTCCTCACTTGCAGGAATTGTAGGCGACCTCCACTTTCTCATCAACACTCCTTTTTCCAAGTAATATCCTACTGACACCTTCTCAATTTCACTACCTAGTAAAGCTTGTTCCCTTAATTTTACAATCTCAGGATCTCTATTCTGCTCTGCTATCATCTCCTTCCGAGACAGAGATAAATCTTCATAGTCAGACTTACTCCCAGAACCTTGTTCAAACAACGAAGGTAAGAAAGTTTCTGACACATCCTCAAAACTCAAATCCTGAGTTGAACAGTCATGAGTAACAACCTCATTCTGCACATCAATTTTTTTAGCCATAGCTCTAGTCACAACACAAGAAAAATCTGTGTTAAAATTCACCTCTGGTTCCTCTGATTCCATTGTCAAATGCACTTCAGGAAAAACTTGTCCACCTGCCAAGTCATTACCTAACAATAAAGAAATACCCTTCACAGGTAAGCTATGCTGTAATCCTACCTTAACAAATCCTGTAACTAACCCTGACTTTAAATTTACTTCATGTAAATGTACAGGCATAAAATCACTTCCAACACCTCTTATGAAATTTACCTCACCAGTATCACTCTCTTCATTAAACTTCAACACACTATCTAACATCAGTGATTGAGAAGCTCCAGTATCCCTAAGAATTTTTATTGGCACCAGAGTAGATCCTTCTTTCAAGGATACAAACCCTTCAGTTATAAAATGATCATATCCCTTTCTAACTTTGTCAGACTCTAACAAATCCTCATTTGTGTTTACCAAACCCTGTAACTTTACAGGTGCTTCAGTATGTTGCACACAAGCATCTGGAACTGCTTCCTTCTCTTTCTTTTTCAATTTGAAACAGTTAGCTATTACATGGCCAAGCTTCTTACAATAGTTACAAATAAGACCAAACTGTCTTTCCTTCACAGGCTTTCCTTCCTCCTTACCTCTCTCATTAACCTCTAATTTAATTTCTGATTTACCTTGAGTCTCCATATTATTTTTCCTCTTGAAAATTCTACCCTGAGGAAATTTATTCTTATGGATTAAAACATACTCATCAGCTAATCTAGCACAGTCCTGCAATTTATCAGTATCCCTTTCATTTAAGTAGGTCCTTACTTCAACAGGAATGCTTCTTTTAAATTCCTCCATCAAAATCAGCTCTTTCAAAGTCTCATAGTCCTCATTTACATTTTTAGAAGAAACCCATCTCTCAAAACACATAGCTTTATCATAGGCAAATTCCACATAAGTCTTTTCCACAGACTTTTTCAAACTCCTGAATCTTTCCCTGTACGCTCCTGGGACCAACTCATACGATTTGAGAATATTTTCTTTCACAATATCATAATCTAATGCTTGCGCAGCAGTTAAAGCTGTGTAAACGTGTCGTGCCTTGCCTTTGATTACACTCTGTAATAACACTGACCATTTATCTTTCGGCCACTCTGACATCCGAGCAATAGTTTCAAAATGTTGAAAATATCTCTCCACTTCTGTTTCACTAAATGGAGGGACCAATTTAATTTCCTGGCTAGCAACAAACGGTTTTTTAGAATTAGCAGACTGTTCTACAGACCTTAATTTCTCCATTGCATATTCAAAATCCCTCTGCTTTTGTTCAATTTCCAATTTACACCTTTCTAACATCATTTGTTCAATTTGCAACTGCATCTCCAGATTACTTATTGGAAACGATTCTAAAATCGATTCTTCAAAATGACCCGAAGCCACAAAATGTGATGCGATCTTTCTCTGTATTACAGCTTTTGACGTAGTTGGCAAAATCCCTTTAAGATGCAACCGATTAGCAAGTTCAGAGACTTCAGTTTTTTTCGCCTTCACTAACAAATCCGCGACTGGCGAATCCGGAAACTCATCAATATTCATCGTTGCCGAATACCACTCACAAGCCAAACAAACAAAAAAAAATCGAGCAATCCCCGTTACCAAAACACCGACTCAAAATTCAAAAAGCTTATTAAACTCAAATAATTCAATTCCGGACGTACCCCCATATTTATGTTACGTATTCGGGCAACAATAATATAGATGAGTTAGGCAAGAGGTTTTATAACAAATAACACGTTTATTAAACACTGATAACAAACCCCCTTCAAAAGTAAACAAACCCAAACAATGACCCGAAACCAGCTGCTGGCAGCTGAATCAAACAGTTCTTAATAGCGTTGCAGTCCCAAACAGTCTTTAAAGTAGTATTGAAAAAAACAGTTCTCCAAAGCGAATTGTCGAATGAAAACAGTTCAAAGAACGATATGCCGACAGTTCAAAAGCTCACGGTACTTTTAAAAGGAGAGACTTTTTAAAACGATGTAAACTCTCTTCCACGTCGATGTCCTTCGATTCCCAGCGTCGAACTCCCACGTCGAATTTTATTAAATATAACAACTTAAAGTGACTGACCTCTCTTCCACACTATTCTCAAACCCTTTCTGGTCATCCCAGGGGTCAACAGCGAGAATAGTCAACGAAATCCTTCCGAATGAGGATCACACAAGGTCGAAGTCAATCCATCGAAAGTCGATTCTTCTCGATTTGTCTTCCAAACTTCACTCTCCATCAGCAAAGAAACCGTTGGCTCTGACCTTTTAAACTTTAGGCATTATATAGAACTTCATTTTTAACTAAACTGCGTCATCCCTTTAAATCACGCAGTGACATGAAGTCATCTTGGCAAATC
>NC_133130.1:129167475-129259975 GCF_048418815.1 Hemitrygon akajei | reverse complement strand
TGCCTCTGTGTGTGTGTGAGTGTGTGTGTCTGTGTGTGTGTCTGTGCCTGTGTTTGGCTGTGTGTCTGTGAGTGTGAGTATGTGTGTGACTGTGTGTCTGTGAGTGTGTGTGTGTCTGTGCGTGTGTGTGAGTATGTGTGTCTATGTGTGAGTGTCTGTGTGTGTCTCTGTGTGTGTATATGAGTGTGTGTGTGTGCGTGTGTGAGTCTGTGTGTGTCTGTGTCTGTCTGTGTGTGAGTGTGTTTGTGTGTGTCTGTGTGTGAGTGTGTGTGTCTGTGTGTGTGTTTGTGTGTGTCTATGTGTGAGTGTGTTTGTGTGTCTGTGTGTGAGTGTGTGTGTGTGTCTGTGTGTGTGAGTGTGTGTGTGTGAGTTTGTGTCTGTGAGTGTGTGTGTGTCTGTGTCTGTGTGTGAGTGTGTGTGTGTGTGTCTGTGTGTCTATGTGTGAGTGTGTGTGTGTGTCTGTGTGTGAGTGTGTGTGTATCTGTGAGTGTGTGTGTGTCTGTGAGTGTGTGTCTGTCTGTGTGTGAGTGTGTGTCTGTGTCTGCCTGTGTGTGTGTGTGTGAGTGTGTGTGTCTGTGTGTGTGTCTGTGTGTGAATGTGTATGTGTGTGTCTGTGTCTGTGTTTGGCTGTGTGTCTGTGAGTGTGTGTGTGTCTGTGTGTGAGTGTGTGTGTGTCTGTGTGTGAGTGTGAGTGTGTATCTGTGTGTGAGTGTGTGTGTGAGTTTGTGTCTGTGAGTGTGAGTGTGTGTGTCTGTGAGTGTGTGTCTGTCTGTGTGTGTCTGTGTCTGTGTGTGTGTGTGAGTGTGTGTGTCTGTGTGTGTCTGTGTGTGAGTGTGTGTCTGTGAATGTGTGTGCGTGTGTGTGAGTGTGTGTGTCTGTGTGTGTGAGTGTGTCTGTGTGTATATGAGTGTGTTGTGTCTGTGTGTGTGTGAGTCTGTGTGTGTGTGTGTGTGTGTGTGTGTGTGTGTGTGTGAGTGTCTATGTGTGTGTGTGTGTGTGTGTGTGTTGAAGATGACAGGTTCCTGATTAGTCAGGGCATCAGAGGTTACGGGGATGTCAGGAGATAGGGATTGAGAGGGGTAATAAATCAGCCGTGATGCAATGGTAGCGCAGACTCGATGGGCTGAATGGCCTAATCCTGCTCCTGTGCTTCATGGTCATCTGGGCTGCCTCACCTGTACAGGGTGACACAGGGTGTCCCTGTGAACCGCCTGGGTGTGAGGGTGAATCGACATGCTCATCAGTGTAACCTGTGACGCAAGGTCACACTTCCCTGCGACGGCAGAGGCAACGAGATGAAAAACAATCTGACATTCACTGCCGGAAACGAGCTGCACGTTCTGAAGTCAATGTCATCTGCACACACCGGGGGTGAGTTTACACTCTCAGACATCGCCTACATCGGGCAGCGTGCCTTGCTCGCAGTTACTCATGGTCAAATATATTTGGCTTCCTGGATTACTTTGCCTTTTGGAAAGTGTTTTGGGGATATTTTAACAAAAACTACACCATCTTCAGTCTTTTCCCCCAGGCAGACAATCTGATCAACCGTTTTACTGAACTGCCCCCCCACCCCACTCTATATGACCCTGTCACTACACTGAACACTGACCACCTAAACCACTTCATATAATCCTGTTTTGCATCGTAAAAGAGTGCTTGATGGCTCCAGTACTAGAAATCGATGTTCATGTCATCAGGTTGGAGGCTACCCAGCCAGTATATAAGGTGTTGTTCCTCCAACCTGAGTGTGGCTTCATCTTGACAGTAGAGGAGGCCATGGATAGACATATCAGAATGGGAATGGGCAGTGAAATTAAAATGGATGTCCTCTGGCAGATCCCGCTTTTTCTGACAGATGGAGCTTATATTTTTCCCTCATCCCGCTTCACTTATTCTTGCAAGTGGAATAAGTGCAGCTCCTACCCCTACACCTCCCCCAGCAGTCCCTCCAGGTGAGCTGACACTTCTCCTGTGAGTCTGTTGGGGTCATAGTTTGTCCGGTTCTCCTGGCACGACCTCCTGTATAACGGCGAGACCCAACGCAGATTGGGAGACCATTTTGTCGAACACCTACGCTCCGTCCATCAGAAGAAGTGGGGTTTCCCAGGGGTCACCCACTTTAATTCCACTTCCCATTCCCATTCCGATATGTCTATCCATGGCCTCCTAACTGTCACGATGAGGATACACTCAGGTTGGAGGAGCAACACCTTATATTCCATCTGGGTAGCCTCCGACGTGATGGCACGAACATCAATTTCTCGAACTTCTGGTAATGCCCCCCCCCCTTTCACCATTCCCTATCCCTTATTCCCTCTCTCACCTCATCTCCTTGCCTCCCTCTGGTGCTCCTCCCCCGTTTTCTATCTCCCATGACCTTCTGCCCTCTCCTATCAAACTCCCCCTTCTCCAGCCCTGTATCTCTTTCATCAATCAACTTCCCAGCTCCTTACTTCACCTCTCCCTCTCCAGGTCTCACCTGTCACCTTGTGTTTCTCTCTCCCCTCCCCCCCCCCCACCTTCTAACTCCACCCCTCAATCCTGATAAAGCGTCTTTATCGTAAAAGAGTGCTTTTACACTTTTAAAAGAATGCCCAGTACTCTTTTCCGGAGATGCTGCCGAGTTCCTCCAGCATTTTGTGGCTGTGGCTTTGATTTCCCGAGTCTGCGGAATCTCTCAGGTTTCCAATGTAAATGAGGGCAGAGTTCGCAAAGTGAAGCAACGGAGCCCCCGTGTGGCCGTGCGGAGTACTGCAACGCCACTTCCCCAGAGACCCCCGCCTCAGTGCCAACCACCACACTCATCTGTACCAATCCCACTTCCCTGCGTTAATTCCGTGAGCTTCTGTGCTCTGCTCATTCAAAGCGGGCTGTTCCCGCTGAAGGTGTGCGAGACTGGAACCGACGATCATGGTGAAAGGTGAAAAGTTTCAGGGGAACGAGGGGGAGCTTCACTCAGTGGCTGTGAGAGTGCGGAACGAGCTGCCAACACAAGTGGTAGATGCCTGCTCAATTCCAACATTTAAGAAAAGCTTGGATAGGTAAATGAATGGGGAACTTATGGAGGGCTATTGCCCTGAGGCAGGTCAATGGGACTGGGCAGATAAATGGTCCAGCATTGACAAGATGGGCAGAAGGGCCTGTTTCTGTGCTGCAGTATTCTATCAGTCTATTTGCCTGAAAACATGCTGAATGCTGTTCTTGCCTCCAACACCTCCTCTAGGATCTCATTCCAGATACCCCTGAGATGCAGATTAAACCTCTTCCCTCCAATCTTGAACATAACTTTCCCCTATGCTGGGAAAGGTGATGGGGTGACCCTTGGGCAAGGGGCAGCACCTGCTTAGCCCCCCCACAACCAGAAGCCATGGATGACCGCAGAGGTGTGTGTGCTGCTGAGGTCCCGCGACTCCGCCTTCAGAGCAGGCGACAAGGCAGCTTTAACAACAGCAAGGGCCAAACTGTCCTGACCCATCAGAGGGGCAAAGCGTGCACATGCCCAGCTAATCCACAGTTACTTCCAGGACAGAGGTGACATGCGGCGCATGTGGAAGGGCATCCAGGACATCACCAACTACAGGACAACATCACCTGACTGTGCAGGTGATGCCTCCCTCCCAGATGTGCTGAATAACTTCTACGCCCGGTTTGAGGCGGAAAATGACGTGGCGGCGAGGAAGTCCACCCCTCCTGCGAATGACCAGGTGCTGTGTCTCTCCATGGCTGACGTGAGAAGAACCCTGTGCAGGGTCAACCCACGGAAGGCTGCTGGACCAGACAACATCCCTGGTAGAGTGCTCAGAGGATGTGCAGACCAGCTAGCAGATGTTCTCACTGACACCTTCAACATCTCCCTGAGCAACGCCACCGTTCCAACGTGCTTCAAGGCCGCCACCATCGTCCCCGTGCCGAAGAAGTCTTCAGTGTCCTGCCTCAATGACTACCGTCCCGTTGTACTCACATCATCATCATGAAGTGTTTCGAGAGGCACGTTATGAGGCATATCAAGACCCTGCTGCCCCTCTCACTGGACCCCCTGCAGTTTGCGTATCGTCCCAACCGCTCAACAGATGACGCCATTGCCACCACCCTCCACCTGGCCCTAACCCACCTGGACAAAAAAGACACATACGTTCGGATGCTGTTCATAGACTTCAGTTCAGCATTCAACACAATCATCCCTCAGAAACTGTTTGGAAAGCTGAGCCTACTGGGCCTGAACACCTCCCTCTGCAACTGGATCCTAGACTTCCTGACTGGGAGACCTCAGTCAGTCTGGATCAGGAGCAGCATCTCCAACACCATCACACTGAGCACGGGGGGCCCCCCAGGGCTGTGTGATCAGTCCACTGCTGTTCCCTCTGCTGACCCACAACTGTGCTGCAACACACAGCTCGAACCACATCATCAAGTTCGCCGATGACACGACCGTGGTGGGTCTCATCAGCAAGAACGACGAGTCAGCTTACAGAGAGGAGGTACAGTGGCTAACGGACTGGTGCAGAGCCAACAACCTGTCTCTGAATGTGAACAAAACAAAAGAGATGGTTGTGGACTTCAGGAGGACACGGAGCGACCAATCCCCATTGAACATCGACAGCTCCTCGGTAGAGATCGTAAAGAGCACCAAATTTCTTGGTGTTCACCTGGCGGAGAATCTCACCTGGTCCCTCAACACCAGCTCCATAGCAAAGAAAGCCCAGCAGCGTCTCTACTTTCTGCAAAGGCTGAGGAAAGTCCATCTCCCACCCCCCCCCCATCCTCAGCACATTCTACAGGGGTTGTATTGAGAGCATCCTGAGCAGCTGCATCACTGCCTGGTTCGGAAACTGCACCATCTTGGATCGCAAGACCCTGCAGCGGATAGTGAGGTCAGCTGAGAAGATCATCTTCTCTTCCCGCCATCACGGACATTTACACTACACGCTGCATCCGCAAAGGAAACAGCATTATGAAGGACCCCACGCACCCCTCATACAATCTCTTCTCCCTCCTGCCATCTGGGAAAAGGCTCCGAAGCATTCGGGCTCTCACAACCAGACTATGTAACAGTTTCTTCCCCCAAGCTATCAGACTCCTCAATACCCGAAGCCTGGACTGACACCTTGCCCTACTGTCCTGTTTATTATTTATTGTAATGCCTGCACTGTTTTTGTGCACTTTATGCAGTCCTGTGTAGGTCTGTAGTCTAGTGTAGCTTTCTGTGTTTTTTTTTATTACGTAGTTCAGTCTAGTTTTTGTACTGTGTCATGTAACACCATGGTCCTGAAAAACATTGTCTCGTTTTCACTATGCACTGGAACAGCAGTTATGGTCGAAATGACAATAAAAGTTGACTTGACAATCATGTGAAGCCACGGGGGCAGGTGGTGGATGGTCGTATGAGCAGCCGGTGCAGATCACAAGTCCTGGTTATGTGACCACTGACACCAGGCAGACAATCTCTGAAGAGTATTGATAATGGCTGGGGTCACCCGTCTTGTAAAAACACTGACCAGAGGTAGACAGTGGCAAACCACTTCTGTAGAAAAGTTTGCCAGGACAATCATGGTCATGGAGAGACCACGATCACCCATGTCATACGACACGGCACTTAATGAATGAACATGGATGGGAGGGTTACAGAGGGCTGTGATCCGGGTGCAGGTTGATGGGACTGGAGTAATAGCTTGGCATAGACAAGATAGGCCAAAGGGCCTGTTTCTGTGCTGTATCTGTTTGGATACATAATAAATGTTCTTCCTTCCTCGAACGTCTCATTCCAGAGAGCCGTCAGATGCAGGTTAACCTCGAACCTTGAACATAGCTCTGGATTCCCCTATCTTGGCGAAACTACCCCACCTGCACCCCTCCTGTTATAACTCTGTCATGTCACCAGAGCTTCATTTGCTCAAGGAAGACATGGAAATATATTCAAAACTTTGAGATCTTTACGTAATGTGACAAAATGGTACCTGTACAATCACAGAGTGCTTTGCTATAAGCGAAGTTCGTATGTGTCAAGAGGCATGTAATATCCTGATCACCGTTCATCGTGTGACTGGCCTTGAGTGCTGCAGCTGTACGGCAGTGAAGGAGCCTGGCCTTCTGAACTGGCAGCAGACAAAGGAAAGCCTGAAAACTTGTATCAAAATGAACTTTGTAAATCAGAAGCAGCCTCCCATCCATGAAGAGGGAGGTGTTTCTCCTTGCGGGTAATGAACATGACTTTGAACAGTTCCACTCCGTGGTTTTTTTGTTTCTTTGTTATAAGACCCAGAGACAGGTATGTGACAAGGACCAGACCCAAGCTGACCAGTCTCTCCTTATTATTAGATAGCATAGCGGTTACTGCAATGCTGGAAATCACAGACCAGGGTTTGATTTCTACCGCTGCCTGTAAGGAGATTGCTCCTTCTCCACAGCCTCGCCTCTCTTGGGATCCCTCCTATACTCCAACAGCGCACAGGTTAGGGTTAGTGAGTTATGGGAATGCCATGTGAGCACTGGAAGCATGGTGACGCTTACGGGCGTCTCCAGCTCATCCGCGGATTGCATTTCACTGTATTTTTGACATACGTGAGACAGATAGATCGAATCTATAATCTTTGGAAAAATAACCTTTCAAAATCCCATCATCAGCCGTCTTGTTATAAACACGAAATAATAAATTCATTCTTACAAAAGTCGGACAGTGACATCCACAATTTTAATTGGCGTTTACAAAATTAAATGGGACAGACAATACATTGCATTGTACATTTTGATGTGCCTGTGACAAATCCAGCTAATCTTCAGAAGGGATCAGTTATAAGGAGAGAGGTAATCTATGAGTTTTCTTAAAATCAAGCTTTAATTGCTTCAATTGTTCACCAGAGGTTTAAATGTTTTCTTGATAAGAGTTTAATTTTTAATAGTCTCTGAACGTTTGTGGATGCAAGACAACAAGACACAGCAGGACTGGCCCATCGAGCCTGCTCTGTCACTCTCTCATGCTGATTTATTTTCCCTCTCAACTCCATTCTCTTGCCTTCTCCCCATAATGTTTGATGGCCTGACTAATCAAGAATCTATCAACGTCTGCTTTAAAGACACCCAATGACCACGGCTGCCTGTGGCAATGAGTTCCACCCTATAGCTAAAGAAATTCCTCCTCATCTCCATTCTACAGGAACATCCCCCTGTCCTGAGGCTGTGCGCTCTGGCCTTACACTTCTCCATATATACATATGCACGTGTGCCCACGAGCCTGTCCTGTTACTGAACAAGATTATTCCTCAACTCCACTTCTCCAGCTGTTCCCCACACTCCTTGGTCACACCAAATCCCTCTGCCTCAAACAATACCTTTCCTTTCCCTGCATCGATCTGTAACATTATCGCCGATTCCCTCCCCACAGAGCTGCCCGACCTGGTGAGTGATCCCAGTCTTTTGCTCATCATACTTCCAATCTGCCACGTTTTCAAAAGTTGAAAAGTTCAAAGCGAATTTATACTGTGAATGTCACTACGGTATTTCATCATGGCTGATCAACTTCCCCAATCTCCTGCCTTCTCTCCACATCCCTTCATGCCTGACTCATCAAGAATCTATCAATCTGTCTTAAATATACCCAGCCACTTGGGCTCCACAGCTGCCTGTGGCAATAAATTCCACAGATTCACCACTTTCTGGCTAAAGAAATTCCTCCTCATCTCCATTCTAAAAGAACATCCCTCTATTCTGAGGTGGTGTCCTCCGGTCTTAGACTCCCCCACTACAGGAAACATCTTCTCCACAACTACCCTATTGAGGGCTTTCATCATTCAACAGGTCTCAATGAAGTCACTCCTCATTCTTCAGAATCCCAGTGAGTAGAGGCCCAGAGCCATGAGACTCTTCATTAAGCCAGCCATTCAACCCCACAATTGCTTTTGTGAATCTCTTCTGAGCCCTCTCCAATATCAGCTCATCCTTCTTTAGATAAGGAGTCCAAAACTGCTCCCAACACTCTGAGTGAGGCTTCACCAGTTACTCAACATCACATCCTTGCTTTTATACTCTAGTCCTTTCAAAATGAATGCTAACATCACATTTGCCTACCTCACCTGTTGCTGAACCTAGGGCTCCTGGACCTCCTTCCCGATGGCAGCAGCAAGAAGAGAACAGTTCGAGGTTAAACCCTAGACTATTCAAACAGACCGACATGATCGTGGATCCTCTAACACCCCTCTGAGCTGACATTCACCCTGAGAGAATCGATAGCTGCTTTTACAAACAGTAAAACAGTAGCATGGATATTGGGTGCAAGTTGAATAGGGAGTTAACATTGGCATGTGGCAAAGGTAATGTCGCAGTAGTTATGGGGGATTTCAACATGCAGGTGAACTGGGAGAATCAGGTTGGTGCTGGACCCCAGGACAGGGAGTTTGTAGAGTGCCTACGGGATGCATTCTTGGAACAGCTTGTACGAGAGCCGACCAGGGACAAGGCTATTCTGGATTTAGTGTTATGTAATGAACAGGATTTGATAAGCGATCTTGAAGTAAAGGAGCCATTAGGAGGTAGTGATCATATTATGATAAGTTTTTATCTGCAATTTGAGAAGGATAAGGGCAGCTCGGAGGTGTCAGTGTTGCAGTTGAACAGGGGAAACTATGGAGCCATGAGGGAGGAGCTGGCTAAAGTTGACTGGATGGATATCCTAGCAGAAAAGACAGTGGAACAGCAATGGCAGGTATTCTTGGGAATAATGCACAGGGTGTAAAATCAGTTCATCCCCCGGAGGAGGAAGGATTCAAAGGGGGGAAAGGGGCCACAGTGGTTGACAAAGGAAGTCAGAGATTGCACAGCATTAAAAAAAAGGAAGTATGACAGAGCTAAGGTGAGTGGGAGGACTACCGCCAGGACTTAAGAACTTTTTAAAAGCTATTATTAATGCTTTTTGAGATAGTGATTTAGATGCATATCATATTTTTTACTGAGTTAAGTATTGTATGTAATTAGTTTTGCTACAACAAGTGTATGGGACATTGGAAAAAAAGTTGAATTTCCCCATGGGGATGAATAAAGTATCTATCTATCTATCTATCTATCTATCTAGATGGGCCCTTGAAGAATGAATTGGGTGAAATTGTTACGGGAAACAGAGAAATGGCAGAAGAATTTAATAAGTACTTTAGACCTGTCTTCACTAAGGAAGACACAAGCAATCTCCAAGATGTATGGATGGGCCAAGGACAGAGGGTAATAGAGGAAATGAAACAGATTGACATTAGGAAGGAAACGGTGATGAGTAGACTGATGGGACTGAAGGCCGACAAATCCCCAGGTCCAGATGGTCTGCACCCTAGGGTACTAAAGGAGGTGGCCCTGGAGATTGCGGATGCATTGGTAATCATTTTCCAATGTTCCTTAGATTCAGGATCAGTTCCTGAGGATTGGAGAATGGCTAATGTTATCCCACTTTTTAAGAAAGGAGGGAGGGAGAAAACAGAAAACTATCAACCTGTCAGCCTGACATTGGTGGTGGGGAAAATGCTCGAGTCCATTATTAAAGATGAAATAGTGGCATATCTAGATAGCAGTGATAGGATTGGGCCAAGCCAGCATGGATTTACCAAGGGTAAGTCATGCTTGACTAATCTGTTGGAGTTTTCCGAGGATGTAACCAAGAAGTTAGACGGGGGAGATCCAGTGGATGTAGTGTACCTCGATTTCCAGAAGGCATTTGATAAGGTCCCACATAGGAGATTGGTGGGTAAAATCAAAGCTCAGGGCATCGGGGGGAAGGCATTGACATGGATAGAAAACTGGTTGGCAGATAGAAAGCAAAGGGTAGCGGTGAATGGGTGTTTCTCGGAATGGCAGGTGGTGACTAGTGGGGTGCCACAGGGCTCGGTATTGGGACCACAGCTGTTTACGATTTACGTCAACGATTTAGATGAAGGCATTGAGAATAACATCAGCAAGTTTGCTGATGATACTAAGCTGGGTGGCAGTGTGACATGTGATGAGGATGTTAGGAGAATTCAGGGTGACTTGGATAGGCTGGGTGAGTGGGCAGATACTTGGCAGATGACGTTTAATGTGAATAAGTGTGAGGTTATCCACTTTGGGAGTAAGAACAGGAAGGCAGATTATTATCTGAATGGTGTAGAGTTAGGTAAGGGAGAAATACAAAGAGATCTAGGAGTCCTTGTTCATCAGTCACTGAAGGTGAATGAGCAAGTGCAGCAGGCAGTGAAGAAGGCTAATGGAATGTTGGCCTTTATTACAAAGGGAATTGAGTACAAGAGCAAGGAAATCCTCTTGCATTTGTACAGGGCCCTGGTGAGACCACACCTGGAGTATTGTGTACAGTTTTGGTCTCCAGGGTTAAGGAAGGACATCCTGGCTGTAGAGGAAGTGCAGCGTAGATTCATGAGGTTAATTCCTGGGATGTCTGGACTGTCTTACGCAGAGAGGTTAGAGAGACTGGGCTTGTACACGCTGGAATTAAGGACATTGAGAGGGGATCTGATTGAAACATATAAGATTATTAAGGGATTGGACAAGATAGAGGCAGGAAATATGTTCCAGATGCTGGGAGAGTCCAGTACCAGAGGACATGGTTTGAGAATAAGGGGTAGGTCATTTAGGACAGAGTTAAGGAAAAACTTCTTCTCCCAGAGAGTTGTGGGGGTCTGGAATGCACTGCCTCGGAAGGTAGTGGAGGCCAATTCTCTGGATGCTTTCAAGAAGGAGCTAGGTAAGTATCTTATGGATGGGAGAATCAAGGGATATGGGGACAAGGCAGGAACTGGGTATTGATAGTAGATGATCAGCCATGATCTCAAAATGGCGGTGCAGGCTCGAAGGGCCGAATGGTCTACTTCTGCGCCTATTGTCTATTATATCGCCATTTCTCAGGAGAGCTGGTAGCTGCCTCTGACATCCCAATGTCCACATGTTAACTGATCCTGGTGGGGGGAAGAAGTGTTTTTATCCAAGTTTTACTGGGCCTCAGGACTAGATGTGTCTCAGCTGGTCATAGGCCCATCCTCACTCAGAGGGCTCCAAAGACCACAACACACAAACGTGATAGACATTCTTGTTGCTGCACTTCAGAGAGAAATTCAATTCATAGAACATAGAAATCTACAGCACGTTACAGGCCCTTCAGCCCACAATGTTGTGCTGACCATGAAACTGCCTAGAATTTCCCTACCACATAGCCCTCTATTTTTCTAAATTCCATGTACTTATCTAAGAGGCTGTTAAAAGACCCTATTGTATCCACCTCTACCATTGTCGCTGGCAGTGCATTCCACGCACCCACCACTCTCCGTGTGAAAAACTTACCCCTGACGTCCCCTTAGTACCTATTTCCAAGCACCTTAAAATTATGAGCCCTTCTGTTAGCCATTTCAGCCCTGGGAAAAAAACCTCTGGCCACCCACACGATCAATGCTCCTCATTATCTTATACGCCTCTATCAGGTCACCACTCATCCTCCGTCACTCCAAGGAGAAAAGGTCAAGTTCACTCAACCTATTCTCATAAGGCACGCTCTCCAATCCAGGTAACATCCTTGTAAATCTCCTCTGCACTCTCAATTCAATTCAACTTTAATTGTCTTTCAACGGTACACGGATACCCATGGATACAGCCAAACGAGGCAGTGCTACTCTGCGGCCAAGGTGCAAATCACAGAACCAACAGTCCCACAGAGCACATACAAGATAACAACCGCATGTGAGATATCAGTAAAATACAGCCATGCAAAAAAAATAGTCCAACCCTGAGTCCATAAGTGTCGTAGAAATCTGCAGTCGACCACAACTGCAGGTGTTCTTGTACATCGGCCAATGAAAGCAAGCATGCAGGTACAGCAGGCAGTGAAGAAAGCTAATGACATGCTGGCCTTTATAACAAGAGGAAGTGACTATAGGAGTAAAGAGGTCCTTCTGCAACTGTACAGGGCCCTGGTGAGACCCCACCTGGAGTATTGTGTGCAGTTTTGGTCTCCAAATTTGAGGAAGGACATTCTTGCTATTGAGGGAGTGCAGCGTAGGTTCACAAGGTTAATTCCCGGAATGGCAGGACTGTCACATGTTGAAAGATTGGAGCAACTGGGCTTGTATACACTGGAATTTAGAAGGATGAGAGGGGATCTGATTGAAACATATAAGATTATTAAGGGATTGGACACGCTGGAGGCAGGAAGCATGTTCCCGCTGATGGGTGAGTCCAGAACTAGAGGCCACAGTTTAAGAATAAGGGGTAGGCCATTTAGAACAGAGTTGCGGAAAAACTTTTTCACCCAGAGAGTGGTGGATATGTGGAATGCTCTGCCCCAGAAGGCAGTGGAGGCCAAGTCTCTGGATACATTAAAAAGAGAGTTAGATAGAGCTCTGATAGATAGCGGGGTCAAGGGATATAGGGAGAGGGCAGGAACGGGGTACTGATTGTGGATGATCAGCCATGATCACAGTGAATGGTGGTGCTGGCTAGAAGGGCCGAATGGCCTACTCCTGCACCTACCGTCTATTGTCTAACACAGCTTGTCTTCTGCTGAGTGAACACTGGGGGGCAGCACTGACTCCAGGCTGGACACTGCCCCCTGTTGGAGAGTACTGGCCATGACACCTCTCTCCCGCCAGCTGTAAGGACGGACCCAATGGCTTCAAGGCGAGACCTTGCTATGAGACAGGCCACACAGCTACCCCGTCAGCCGGCCCTGCTCAAAGCCAAGAAAATCAGTGAATTGGACCGGCGGCGTTTCACCTTAACAAATTTCAAATTCAAATTTCTGCAGATTCACCGAGGAGAACATTCCAACTGGCTGCATCACCGTCTGGTGTGGAGCGGCCACTGCCCAGGACTGGAAAAAGCTGCGGGGAGTTGTAAACTCCGCCAGCTCCACCATGGGCACCAGCCTCTGTAGCATCCGGGACGTCTTCAAAAGGCAGCGTCCATCGTTAAGGACCCGCACCACCCAGGACGTGCCCTCTTCTCATTGCTACCATCAGGGAGGAGGTACAGGAGCCTGAAGACACACACTCAATGATTCAGGAACAGCTTCTTCCCCTCTGCCATCAGATTTCTGAATGGACATTGAACCCATGAACACCACCTCACTACTTCTTTTCCTCTCATTTTACAATTTTATGAATAGTTATACTCACTGTAATTTATAGTTTTTATCATTGTGTATTGCAATGTACTGTTGCCACAAGACAACAGCATACACGGCATAGACCAGTGGTTCTGACAGTGGTTAGCGTAATGCTTTGCAGGAACAGCAGCCCAGGTTCAATTCCCGCTGCTGTGTGTAAGGGGCTTGTACGGACGGTACTCCCCATGACCACGTGGGTTTCCTCCGGGTGCTCCGACAGACCAAAGACGTAGGGGCTCGTAAGTTGTGAGCATGTTACGTTGGCAACAGAAGCACAGTGACTCTTGCAGGCTGCCCTCAGCACAAACTACGACTGTGTTGGTCGTAGACACAAAGGAGGCTTTTCACCACGTTTCGAGGTTTTACTGTACACGTGACAAAGAAAGATAAACTTTATCTCTATTTCTGAAAGGTTGTTCATTCAGATCACATCATGACAGTGTGTGGAGCAAGAATGTGGTAAATTAAAAAAAAGTTGCTGACAGTCAGCTCCATCAAGACAAAACCCTCCCCAACACTGAGGAAATCTTCAACACGCAGGGTGGAAAGAAGGTAGCACCCATCACCAAGTAGCCATCCGGAACATGCCCCCCTTCTCGTTACAATCATCGCCAAAGACGTACAAGAGCCTGAGGTCAGGCCCTCGACTACATGCTTATGCCTCTCTCCACGTCTTCCCACCTCCCCTGTCCTTCCCCTTCCCCCTCATTCTCCCTTATTCTCTAACTTACCCCTCTCTCCCTCCCCCACTCCCCTCCTCCCTCACTCTCACTCCCTCTCCTTGCCACTCCCTTTCCCCTTCCCTCTCCTACCTCTCCCCTCCCTCTTCCCCACCATTCCCACTCCCACTGCCCTCCCCCTCCCCACCCTCAACCCTTTCCCACTGCCCGTCTCTCCCTCTCTTCCTCACCCCCTCCCTCTATTTCTCCCACACAACCTCCTCTATCTATCTCCCCTCCCTCTCTCTTCCCCTCCCACTCCCCCTCTCTCCACTCCATCTCCCTCATCCCCTCACCCTCCCTCCCCATCCCCCTTTCCACTGCATACCCCACCCCTCCCTGTCATCCCTCTACCTATCATACTCCCCCTCACCTACCTCTCTCCCTCCTCCCCTCTATCCACCCCCTCTTACTCCCTCTGCCCCTCCCACACTCCCTTCCTCCCACTCCCCATACCTGACTTTTTCCACTTCCCCTCACCCCCTCCCTCCCCCTGCCCCTCCACACCTCACGTACCCTCCTCCCACACACCCTCCACTACCCTTCCCTCTCCCCTAACCCTCCCTCGCTTCCCTCTCCTTCCTCACCCCCCACACCCTCCCCCTTGAATCCCTGTCCACCTCTTCCCTCATCCACTCCCTTTCTCTTTCCCCCTCTCTCCCCATCCCTTTCACCCCGTCCCTCTCTCTCTCTCCCCCCACACCCCCTCCGTCCCACTCCCCTACCTCTCTCTCACCCTGTTCCCTTCCCCGTCTCTTTCCCCTCCTCCCCTGCACTCTCCCATCCCCCTCTCCCTCCCTCTAATCCTCCAGCTCTCTCTCTTCCACACCACTTCCCCCTCCCTCCCCTCCCACTCCACCTCCCTCTCACACCCTCACCACCTCACACTCCCCTTCCTTCTTCCCCTACCCCTTCCTCGTTACCACTACCCTCCCTCTTCCCCTTTCTTTCCCACTCTTCCTCCCTCGTCCCTTTCTTCCAACACCTCCCGCTCTACCTCCCTCTCCCATTCCCCTCCCCTTCCTCTCCACCTCCATTCCATTCCTCCTCACACTCCCTCTCACCCCTCCCTCTCTCCTCCATCTGGCCCTGTCCTGCTTCCTCTCCCCCTTCCTTTCACATCTCCACTCTCCTCCTCCCCCTTCCTCTGCACCACCCCATCCCCACACTTTCTCCCCTCCATCACCCCTATCCTTTTCCCTCTCCCTTCCCCCTCCCTCCCCGTCCTTTCCCCTCCCCTCTTCTCTTCCCCCACCCCTCCCCTCCTCACCCTCCCCTTTCTCCCCTCCATCACCCCTATCCTTTTCCCTCCCCTCCCCTCTCCCTCCCCCTCCCTCCCCATCCTTTCCCCTCCCCTCTTCTCTTCTCCTCACCCTCCCCTTTCTCCCCATTACCCAATATCCTTTTCCCTCCCCTCTGCTCCCTCTCCCACCCTTCGCCCCTCTCCCCTCCAATCCCTCTCCTTGCCACTGGGCGGCGCGCTGTCTCCGGTGACGTCACAGCCCCGGCGCTGTCGCCACGGCAACCGATGCCCGGCCGGGTCTGCGGAGGTTTGTCGGGCGCCGTTCGTCCGGGTGCGGTCAGTGCGGGGGCGGGGGCGAGAGCCACGGGCGTCCCGAGGCAGAAGTGTAAAAGGGAGGTTGGCCGGAGTACCGGGGAGAGTGGGCCAGGGGACCCAGAGGGAGTGAAGAGAGGGGAGCCAGCACTCCTCTCCTGCCATGATGAGGAGTAACGGATCATAACTCTGTCTGGGTAGTCTTCAACCTGATGGCATGAACATTGATTTCTCTGACTTACCGTAATTTCTTCGGCCCCTTCTCTCTTTTTCCATTCCCTGTTCTAGTTCCTCTCTTACCCCCAGGAGGTCATGCTGTAGTTGTAGAAAACTCTGGTTAGGCCGCACTTGGAGGTGTGTCTGCAATTCAGGTTGAAGATTTTGGAAAGGATACAGAAGAAATTCACCTGAGCATTGCTTGGATTAGGGGGGCATTGCCTGTCAATATTGGTCAAGCTTTTGTTATTTTCTTTGGAATTTCAGGGCTTGGAGAAGACTCACTGAAGTTTATAACATTATATTGGGCATTGAAAGGAGAGTAGGAACTAGAGAATCCCTTGAAGAAGATCTGGGAGGAGTCCATGCCTGCTTTCCAAGCTAGTATTTATTTTATAATCAATGCCCTCAAGAACAAAAATGTTTGATTACTTTCTTCAATATCTTTATTTGCAGAGGATTATTAAGTTTCCTACATTACAACAGTGACAAGACGTACAAACGGTGTTGTTGACGGTAAGACCCTCGAGGAGGTACCCTGAAAGAAAAGTGAAAGGTACCTGTGGAATTCTCTGATTCCACCTTCAGTAGGTCTTGAGAATTTCTCTGAAAGGATTGCATGGCTTTTAATATTCTGCATTCTTGCCAGGTTTAGGATGGCCTCTTCAGAGAGCCTTCGGTGTAAGTAGACCATAGTGTTCCTTCATCTCTTGAGCAGACTTGTATATGTGTGGTGGAGAGTGTGCTGACTGGCTGCATCATGGCCTTGGTATGGGAGCACCAATGCCTTTGAATGGAAGATCCTACACAAGGTAGTGGATTCGACCCATTACATCACAGGTAAAACCTTCCCAACCATTGAGAACACCTATATGAAATGTTGCCGTAGAAAAGCAGCATCCATCATCAAAGACCCTCATCACCTGGGCCAGGCTCTTTTCTTGCTGCTGCCATCAGGTAGAAGGTACAAGAGCCACAAGACCCACACCACCAGGTTCAGGAACAATTACTACCCTCAACCATCAGGCTCTTGAACAAAAGGGGATAACCACACTCACTTGCCCATCCATTGAGATGTTCCCACAACCAATGATCTCACTTTAAGGAATCTTTATCTCATGTTCTGGCTATTTATTATTATTTATTTATATTTGCATTTGCACAGTTTGTTGTCTTCTGCACTCTGGTTGATCTTTCACTGATCCTGTTATAGTTACTATTCTATAGATTTGCTGAGTATGCCCACAGGAAAATGAATCTCAGGGTTGTATATGGAGATATAGATGCACTTTGATAATAATCTTTACTTTATAGGATGGGCTCTTGATCTCCCAGTCTCCCTCTTTGTAGCCCATGCACCTAATTACCTTATTATCTGATTTATTATCACCGGCATGTGTCATGAAGTTTTGTTAACGTAACAGCAGCAGCAATTCAAAGTAATGCATTATATAGAAAAAAAAGTAAAAATAAGTAAGTCAATAAGTGTATGTATATTGAATAGATTAAAAATAAAAAAAAATTTAAAAAAAAATATATATATGTGTGTGTGAGGTAGTGTTCATGGGTTCAATGTCCATTTAGAAATTGGATGGCAGAGGGGAAGAAGCTGTTCCTGAATCGCTGAGTGTGTACCTTCAGGCTTCTGTACCTCCTACCTGATGGTAACAGTGAGAAAGGGGCATGCCCTGGGTACTGGGGGTCCTTAGTAATGGACGCTGCCTTTCTGAGACACCACTCCTTGAAGATGTCCTGGGTATTTTGTAGGCTAGTAACCAAGATGGAGCCAACTAAATTCATGACCCTCTGAAGCTTCTTTCAGTCCTGTGCATACCAGACAGTGATGCACCCTGTCAGAATGCTCTCCACAGAACATCTGTAGAAGTTTTTGAGTGTATTTGTTGACATACCAAATCTCTTCAAACTTCTAATGAAGTATAGTCACTGTCTTACCTCCTTTATAGCTGCATCAATGTGTTGGGACCAGGTTAGGTCCTTGGAGATCTTGGCACCCAGGAAGATGGAAGTGCTCACTCCCTCCACTTCTGATCCCTCTATGAGGATTGGTGTGTGTTCCTTCGTCTTACCCTTCCTGAAGTCCGCAATCAGCTCTTTCATCTTACTGACGTTGAGTGCAAGGCTGTTGCTCAGACACCACTCGACTATCTGGTGTATCTCACTCCTGTACGCCCTCTTGTCTCCATCTGAAATTCTACCAACAGTGGTTGTATCGTCAAGAAAATTTGTAGATTGTGGCAACCCACTTCCCAGCGCACTCGAACCAGCTCACAAAGCGGTGCACGCTGGCATTGAGGCTGGTCGCAAAAAGGGTGCCAAGCCTGCTTCACCAGCAAGGGGAAAAGCCCGCGCGCGGGACGGGACTGTGAATACGCGCCCCCTACAGCATTCCCGCCCAGGGAGGGTGGGATCAGGAAGGCTTTAAAGCGAGGCAGTGAAGTTCGAATAAATCTCTTTCGCAACTGCACCTCACCGACTCCGTGTCGTTATTTCAGCGCTGCGTGTAGCACGCCGCTACAAGATGGTATTTGAACTATGCCTAGCCACACAGTCATGGGTATATAGAGAGTAGAGCAGTGGGCTAAGCACACAACCCTGAGGTGCACCAGTGTTGATCATCAGCGAGGAGGATATGTTATCACCAATCCACACAGATTATGGTCTTCCGGTTAGGAAGTCAAGGATCCAATTGCAGAGGGAGATACAGAGGCCCAGGTTCGCCAACTTGTCAATCAGGATTGTGGGAATGATGGTGTCTGCCTGCACTGCACTTTCTCTGTATTATTATGCATTCTCTTATTGTTTTACCTTGTACTACCTTAGTGCATTGATGTGATAATTTGATCTGTATGAACAAAACGCAAGTTATTTTTACTGTAACTTGGTATATATTCACTGTTGCCGGAGAAGGGTGTCTGAGTGTGATTGTCCCTCGCTTGCTGCTCCTGAGGGAAGGCCCCTGCGCTAAGGTGGTCTCTCTCTCCCGCGATGCTGTTGGAAGGTGTTACCGAAGTTCTGGGTCTATGATTTATGGATTGGACTGTAACTCATTTTGACTCTTTAAGTCTTGTGTTTGATATTCTGTGTTTTTGCCTATGCTTTTTTGTTGCCTTTGCACAACTTGGGGGTTTTTTTGCGAGGGGAGGGGTTTTTGTGGTTTCATGTTCTTGTGGCCATCTGCATGATTTGTTTTTTTGCAAATGGGGGCAATGTGTGATGTTCTTGTGGCCGTCTGCATGATTTGTTTTTTGTGAATGGGGGCAATGTGTGATGTTATCGTGGCGTTTGCTCAGTTTGTTCTCTTTTGCATGTTGGAGGGGTTGATGTTTTTCATTGAATGGCTTCCATGGTGTTGCCTTGTTTCGTGGCTGGCTGTGGGGAAGACGAATCTCAGGGTTGAATACTACATACATACTTTGATAATAAATGTACCTTGAATGTCACACGAATGAACAAATACCATTCAACTGAGCAGGTGGGCAGTCCACAGTCTCCAAAGTAAGAGGAGCCAGAGGACGTGAACAGGCGGTTCTTCAAAGTTCAAAGTAAATTTATTATCTTACCATCTACAAACCCTGAGGTTGCTCTCCCTTTCACTAGCTGCTGTCAGAAGAAAGTGCAGGAGGCTTGAGATCTACATTGCCAGGACTGATCGCTGAGGTTGTACACTCGTTGTGAGGTTCACGTAGCGTGTGTTCCTGGACTCTGGTTACTCCTTTTATTTGCTGTTTTTGAGCAGTTTGATCGATGTGGACTGGGAGCTTCGCTGAAGAATGGCTCTATAGTGGTGCATCGCTGAACTAAACTGAACACCACTGGACTCCTGGTTTGATATTCCATGTGTTGTTTGCTCGCTTTCTGCCATTTGCACAATTTGTTCTTTTTCTGATGTGTCGGGTCTTTGACGTTTTCTTGAACAGGTTCCATGGTGTTTTTTGTGTTTTGTGGCTGTCTGCGGGAGACAAATCTTGGAATTGTATTGTGTATCCGTACTTTGATAATAAATGTACTTTGAATCTTTGAATTATCTTCAAGATTCACGATTGTCTAATGTAATTTCCTGTACACAAATGTGAAGGAGAACAAAATAATTGTTACTCTCGATCCAATGCAGCAGAGAGCAGTAAGATAAAGAACACAATAATAACTTTAAAGATACATAAGATAGCTTATATACATTGATTGTATGTCCATAAAGTGACGCTAGGCACAGGATTGTCTGTACATAAGGTGACTATGACAGGAAATGGTAAAGTAGTGGTGGTTGGGGGGTGTGGAGGGTTGGGTTAGTAGGTGGAGGTGTTGATCTTGACTACTTGGGGAAAGTAACTGTTTTTGAGTCTGGTGGTCCTGGTGTGGATGCTATGTAGCCTCCTCCCTCATGGGAGTGGGACAAGCAGTCTATGAGCAGGGTGGGTGGGATCCTTTACGATGTTACTGCCCCTTTTCTGTATCCATGTCTTTAGCGGCAGGTAGGCAGGTGCTGGTGATCCATTGGGAAGTTTTGACTTCCCGTTGTGGAGCCTTCCTGCCCACCACAGTACAGTTTCCTTGCCAAACCAAGCAGTGATGCTGATGCAGCTTGTCAGGATGCTCTCTACTGCTTACCTGTAGAATGACATGAGTATGCATGTGCAAAGTCCAGCTCTCTTCAGTCTCCTCTGAAAGTAGACGTGTTGGTGAGCTTTCCTGACTGAGTAGGGTGTGTTCTGGGACCATGAGAGGTTGTGTGAGATTTGCGCTCCCAGGAGTTTGAAACTGCTGACAGTTTCCGCTGCTGTGCCACTAATATAATGCGGGGGTGTGAGTGGTGCGAGTTATCTTGAAGTTGATAACCATCATGCAGGCATTGACAGAAAAATGAGGAAATACAATAGAATTTATGAAGACAAACTGTGCAAATAAAAAATAGTACTGAAAATGTGAATTGTAGAGTCCTTGAAAGTGAGTCTGTAGATTGTGGAATCAGTTCAGTGTTGTGGTGAGTGAAATTATCCATGCTGTTTCAGGAGCCTGATGGTTGTAGGGTAATAACTGTTCCTGAACCTGGTGGTGTGGGACCCTAGGCTCAGTTCAGAGTTGAGGTGAGTGAAGTTATCCATGCTGGTTTAGAAGCCTAATGGTTGTAGGGTAACAGCTTCCTGAAACTGGTTGCTGTGGGTCATAAGGTTCAGTTCAGTGTTATGGTGAGTGAAATTATCCACATTGGTTCAGGAGCCTGATGGATGTAGGGTAATAACTGTTCCTGAACCTAGTGGTGTGAGTCCTGAGGCTCCTTTACCTCGTGCCCAATGGTAATAGTGAGCAGAGAGCATGCCCTGGGTGGAGGGGGGGTGGGGGGGTCATCGATGATGGATCCTGCTTTCTGTTGGCAGTGCTCTGTGTAAATATACTCAGTGGTGGCCCATCTACTCCATGCCAAACTGTTTACTTAGTGATTCATCGTGGAACAAGCCCTTAGAGCCGCTTCACCCAGCAGCCCACCTATTTCAACCCTAGCCCAATCGCATGACAATGACCAACAAACTTGCTAACCAGCACGCCTTTGGACTGCGGGAGGAAACTGGAGCACCCGGAGGAAACCCACACACAAGCGGGAAAGGAACATACAAACTTGCTTACAGAAGATGCCAGACTTGAACTCTAAACTCCAGAACCCTGAGCTGTAATGGCATCACGCTAACCAATACACTACCCTGGGTTTAATACTATCGAGCCATCCCCGCTTTTTAATTTTGGACCATTGGCTAATCATATCTGCTAATTAAACAACCATGAATTAATTCAGTGATAAGAATGGCAAATAATTTCTGAAGCAAAGTCCATTAAAATTCATCTACATTGGTGAGACCCGGCATAAATTGGGAGACCACTTCATCGAGCACCTCTGCTCCACCCTCCACAAGTGGGATTTCCCAGTGGCCAAACATTTTAATTCCGATTCCCATTCACATTCCGACATGTCAGTTCGTGGCCTCCCCTTGTGCCACAATGTGGCCACCCTCAGGTTGCAGGGGCAGCACCTTATTGTCCATCTGGGTAGCCTCCAACCTGACAGCATAAATATTGATTCCTCCTTCAGTAAAAGAAAATCAATCCCCTTTCTCCATTCCCCACTCTGGCCTCTTGCCTCTTACCTGCTTATCACCTTCCCCTGGGTCCCCTCCTCCTTCCCTTTCTCTATGATCCACTCTCCTCTCTTCTCAGATTCCTTCTTCTCCAGCTCTTGACCTTTCCCACCCACCTGATTCACTTATCAGCTTCTAGCATCATGTTCCTCTAGTAATTACAGATAAAATGTCATGCAACATAGAACAGTACAGCACAGGAATGGCATTCGTTCCACAATGTTGTGTCAAACCACCCAAACACTAATCCCTTCTGCCTATATCATGTCCATATCCCTCCATCTTCCTGACATCCACGTGAATATCCAAACGTCTCTTTAAAGCCTCTGATGTATTTGTCTCTACCACCACACCAGGCATCCACCACTCTGAGTAAAAACTTACACCTCACGTTCCCTTTGAACCTACCCCCTTCTCACCGTCAATGCATGTCCTCTGGTATTAGTCATTTCAACCGTGGGAAACAGATACTCTCTGTCTACGCCTCACAATCTTGTAATCTTGATCTCCCCTCAGCCTCTGGTGCTCCAGAGAAAACAGCCGGAGTTTGTCCAGCCTCTCTTGATAGCACATGCCCTCTGAACCAGCATTCTCCCCAAGACTGCATTAGCTGCCTCTCACATTCCAAAAAAACGTCCTGGTTACAGTTAGTAAGTTGTGGGCATGCAATGTTGATACTGAAAGCATGCCAACAATTGTGGGCTGCCGCCAGCACGTGCTCAGACTATGTTGGTCATTGATGCAAATTGATACATTTCACTGTAGGTGTGACAACTAAATCTTTATCTAAGCCTTTATCATATCTTTATCTTTTGGAGTGGCATGGTTAGTGTAGTGGTTAGCACAACGCTTTACAGTACCAGTGACCTGGATTCATTTCCCATCACTGTCTGTGACCGCATGGGTTTCCTCCCACAGTTCATAAACATACTGGTTGGTAGGTTAATTGGTTATTGTAAATAGTCCCATGATTAGGCTAGGGTTAAATTGGTGATTGCTGGGCATCGCGGCTCGACGAGCCAGTGAACCATTTCCGCACTGTGTGTCAATAAATATTTTCTTAATTTCAGTGGGATTATACATCTGCATCCAATTTTCCAAGACCATTTTCTCACATCCATGCAGAATTCCTCAGCAGTTGGTTAAGTGGAAATGATAAACATGAGATTCTGCAGATGCTGGAAATCCAGGACAACAGAGCAACACACACAAAATGCTGGAGAAACTCAACAAGTCAGGCAGCATCTATGGAGAGGAATAAATAATTGACTTTTCCTTTATCAAGGAAGGGGAAAGAATTTAGAAGTGGGGGAGGTGGAGGGAGGGGAGTACAATCTGGCTGATGATATGTGAGACCAGGTGAGGGAGAAGGTGGGTGGGCGGGTGCAGGAGAGGGGAATAAGTAAGAAGTTGGGAGGTTATAGGTGAAGCCAGTTGGGTTGGAAAGGTAAAGGCCTGAAGAAGAAGGACGCTGATAGGAGATGAGAGAGGACAATGAAAGGGAAGATGGAGGGACACCAGAGGATGTGATGTGTAGATGAGGAGAAGAGATGGGGAAGGGAGGGCTACCAAAACGGAATGGAAAAAGAAGACACACCATCTCCCCTACCTGCTCTCACCTGTCAGCTTGTCCCCTTTCCCCCATCCCCCACCTTCTTATTCAAGTATATTCCCCCTTCCTTTGGCATCCTGATGAAGGGTCTCAGCCCCAAACGTCGACAGTTTATTCCTTTCCTGACTTGCTGAGTTTTTCCAGCATTTTTTGTGTGTTGCTCTGCTTAAGCAGAAAGTAGGGGGCAGCTGGAAGTTTCTAAGAATGGAGGCAAT
This sequence comes from Hemitrygon akajei, assembly GCF_048418815.1. Taxonomy (NCBI): domain Eukaryota; kingdom Metazoa; phylum Chordata; class Chondrichthyes; order Myliobatiformes; family Dasyatidae; genus Hemitrygon; species Hemitrygon akajei. Next base: position 129,236,392 of record NC_133130.1, on the reverse strand, counting down.
TAATGAGCTCAGATTAGTATGGTGCCCAGGGAACATCTCAGCGTGGACACTGTGAGTCAATGCCTGTGACTTAAATTCACCACAACCTTTAATGAGGTGAAGAGAAAGTGGAGCAGTGGGGTTCTGAACAGGCCTGTGTTTCTTGCAGCTGATGACGACATCAAAACTCAAACAAACGCACAACTGGAGGAGGCCTTTCAGGAGATCAATTCGATGGTCATGGAAATTGAGCAGGACAAAATGGTGTCTATCTTGTATTACTGTGACGAGGTATTGGAGATGAGCCCACAGGACATAATGACATTATACACAAAGGGAAAGGTATGTGAGGACTTGAGGAGGTTCAGAATCAGGTTTAATATCACTGGTGTATGTTGTGAAATTTGTTGTTTTACAGCAGCAGTACATAAAATATACTATAAATTACAATAAGCAATATATGTATATTAAATAAGTATTGCAAAAATATGAGGTCATTTTCAAGTCAAGTTTATTGTCATTTAACTATATGCAGGTATACCATCAAATGAGACGTTTCTCTGAACCATGGTGTAAAGCACAGTTATACACGTAACACACAATAACTTAGGAAAGTAAGGATAAAATCTACAGATGAATTATGCATAGATATACAAAATAGAAACATAGAAAACCTACAACACAATACAGGCCCTTCAGCCCACAAAGCTGTGCTGAACATGTCCTTACCTGAGAAATTACCTAGGGTTACCCATAACCCTCTATTTTTCTGAGCTCCATGTACCTATCCAGGAGTCACTTAAAAGACACTATCATATCTGCCTCCACCACCTTTGCCGGCAGCCCATTCCACATACTCACCACTCTCTGCGTAAAAACACTTACCCTTGATATCTCTTCTGTACCTCCTTCCAGGCACCTTAAAACTGTGCCCTCTCATTTCAGCCCTGAGAAAAAGCCTCTGACTATCCACATGATCAATGCCTCTCATCATCTTGTACACCTCTATCAGGTCACTTCTCATCCTCCATCGCTCCAAGGAGAAAAGGCCGAGTTCACTCAATCTATTCTCAAAAGGCATGCTCCCCAATCCAGGTAACATCCTTGTAAATCTCTGCACCCTTTCTATAGTTTCCACATCCTTCCTGTAGTGAGGCGACCAGAACTGAGCACGGTACTCCAAGAGGGGTCTGACCAGGGTCCTATATAGCTGCAACATTACCTCTTAGCTCCTAAATTCAATCCCACAATTGATGAAGTCCAATGCACCGTATGCTTTCTTAACCACATAGTCAACCTGTGCAGCAGCTTTGAATGTCCTATGGACTCAGACCCCAAGATTCCTCTGATCCTCCACACTGTCAAGAGTCTTACCATGAATACTATATTCTCCCATCATATTTGACCTACCAAAATGAACCACCTCACACTTAATCTGGGTTGAACTCCATCTGCCACTTCTCAGCTCAGTTTTGCATCCTATCAATGACCCGTTGTAACCTCTAACAGCCCTCCACATTATCCACAACACCCCCAACCTTTGTGTCATCAGCAAACTTACTAGCCCATCTCTCCACTTCCTCATCCAGGTCATTTATAAAAATAACGAAGAGAAGGGGTCCCAGACAGATCCCTGAGGCACACCACTGGTGATCGACCTCCATGCAGAATATGACCCGTCTACAACCACTCTTTGCCCTCTGTGGGCAAGCCATTTCTGGATCCACAAAGCAATGTCCCCTTGGATCCCGTGCCTCCTTACTTTCTCAATAAGCTTTGCATGAGGTACCATATCAAATGCCTTGCTGAAATCCATATACACTTCATCTACTGCTCTACCATCAATGTGTTTAGTCACGTCCTCAAAAAATTCAATCATGCTCATAAGGCATAACCTGCCTTTCACAAAGCCATGCTGACTATTCCTAATCATATTATGCCTCTCCAAATGTTCATAAATCCTGCCTCTCAGGATCTTCTCCATCAACTTACCAACCACTGAAGGTAAAACTCACGTCTATAATTTCCTGGGCTATCACTACTCCCTTTCTTGAATAATAGAACAACATCTGCAACCCTCCAATCCTCCAGAATCTCTCCGGAATCATTATCATTGATGATGCAAAGATCATCACCAGAGGCTCAGTAATCAACTCCCTCACCTCCCACAGTAGCCTGGGGTACATCTCGTCCAGTCCCGTTGACTTATCCAACTTGACACTTTCCAACTTAATGGCCTAAGGGAAGAAGCCATCCTGATCGTTCTTGTTTTTATACATCGGAGTTTCCTGCCTGATGGTAGAAAGTCAAAGAGGATGATGGATGGATGGGACCTTTGATAATACTAAGGGCCCTGTGTACGCAGCACTCCTGAAAATGTCCCCAGTCGATAGGGTGACCCCTATGATCCTCTCGGCCATTCTCACAGTCCTTTGTAGGAATTTCTGGTCTGATGCTCGGCTGCTCCCATACCATCAGGAGATTCAGCTTGTCAGGACTCTTGTCAATGGTATTTCTGTAAAATTAAGTTAAGATGGGGAGGGGCTACCCTCAATCCCCTCAGAAAGTGGAGTCACTGTTGTGCCTTCTTTTTCAGGGAGGTAATATTGAGGAACAAGGTGAGGTCATCTGTGATGTGAACTCCCAGGAACTTGGTACACGTAACTCTGTCTGTGGAGGAGCCATGTATTCACAGAGGGGGACGGTTCATCTGCACCTTCCTGGAGTCCACAATCATTTCCTTGGTCTTCTCCACGTTCAGACTTAGATTGTTGTCCTCACACCGGTCCACCATTGTCTCCGAATCAAATCTATTATCACTGACTTATGTTATGAAATTTGTTTTTTATGACAGCAGTACAGTGCAATACATAAAATATGCTATATATTACAACAAGAAATATATATAAGAACAAAATTAGTGAGTTAGTGTTGATGAGTTCTTATGAAATCGGATGGCAGAGGGGAAGAAGCTGTTTCTAAATTATTGAGTGTGTGCCTTCAGGCTCCTTACCTCCGTTTCGATGAGAAGAGGGCATGACCTGGGTGATGGGGGTCCTTAATGATGGATGCTTCCTTCTTAAGCCATCGCCTTTTGAAGAAGGTGTCCTCAGTGGTGGGGTAGTAGTGTTCATGAGTTCATTGTCCATTCAGAAATCAGACGGAGGAGGGGAAGAAGATGTTCCTGAATTGCTGAGTGTGTGTCTTCAGGCTCCTGTACCTCTTCTTCAATGGTAATAATGAGAAGAGGGCATGTCTCGGGTGATAGGGGTGTTTAATGATGGATCCCACCTTTTTGAGGCATTGCCTTGTCATTTCAAAGTTCAATTTTCAAAGTAAATTTATAATCAAAGTACCATACAGAGCCTATAAAAAGCATTCATCTTGGAAGTTTTACAACATTGAATCACAGTAGATTTAATTTGGCTTTTTTGACACTGATCAACAAAGACTTGTTTGTGTCAAAGTAAAATCAGATCTCTACAAAGTGATCTAAATTAATTACAAATATAAAACAAAAAATAATTGATTGCATAAAAATTCACCGCCCTTTAATATGACACACCAGATCTTCACTGGTGCATCCAATTGGTTTTGGAAATCTCATAATTAGTTGATGGGTATTTGTTTTTGGAGACCTGTGTGAAGTCAAGGTGTTTTGTAGTAAAAATACACCTGTATCTGGAACAGCCAACTGCTGGTGAGTCAGTATCCTGGCAAAAACTACACTATGAAGACAAGAGAACACTCTAAATAACTCTGTGAAAAGGCTATTGAAAAGCACAAGTCAGGAGACGAATACAAGAAAATTTCCAAGTCACTGAATATCCCTTAGAGTATAGTTATGTTAATCATGAAGAAATGGAAAGAATATGGCACAGCTGTAAATCTGCCTAGAGCAGGCCATCTTCAAAAAATGAGTGGCCGTGCAAGAAGGGGACGAGTGAGGGAGGCCACCAAGAGACCTGTGACAACTCTGAGGAGTTACAAGCTTCAGTGGCTGAGCTGGGAGAGACTCACATGCAACTGTTGCCTGGGTGCTTCACCAGTCACAGCTTTATGGGAGCGTGGCAAAGAGAAAGCCACTCTTGGGAAAAAAACTCACATGAAATCTCAGCTAGAGTTTGCCAGAAGGCATGTGGGGAAACTCTGAAGTCAGCTGGAAGAAGGTTCTATGGTCTGATGAATCCAAAATTGAGTTTTTTGGCCATCGGACTAAATGCTATGTTTGGTGTAAGCCAAGCACCACATATCATCAAGAACACACCATCCATGCCACAAAGCACGGTGGTAGCTGCATCACGCTGTGGGGATGCTTCACTGCAGCAAGCTCTGTAAGGCTTGTGAAGGTAGAGATGAAAAAGAATGCAGCAAAATACAGGGAAATCTTGGAGTAAAACCTGATACAGTCTGCAAGAGAACTGCAACTTAGGAGAAGATTTGTTTCCCAGCAAGACAATAACCACAGGCATAAAGCCAAATCTACACAAGAATGGCTTAAAAACAACGAAGTTAATGTCCTGGAGTGGCTAAGTCAGAGTTCAGACCTCAATCCAATTGAAAATTTGTGGCTGGACTTGAAAAGGGCTGTTCACTCTCGATCCCCATGCAATCTGACAGAGCTTGAGCAGTTTTGTAAAGAAGAATGGGGAAAATTGCAGTGTCCAGATGTACAAAGCTGATAGAGACCGATTCAATGTTGTAAAACAATAAAACATAAAAGCTTCCAGGGGACAGAGTGGTGAATATTTTTGTAGGTGCTGTATACATGCCTAAGATTAATTTTCCTGGGGGCATTCACAGACCAAAGATATGCAACAGAATCAATGAAAAACTGCACACAAAGACTGGTGAACAACCAGTGCAAAAGAAAAGAAACTGTGTAAATACAAAATTACAGATAGATAGATAGACAAATAATACTGAGAAAATGAGTTGTAGAGTCCTTGAAAGTGAGTCCATAGCTTGTGGAATCTGAGGTAGTGTTCATGGGTTCAATGTCCATTCAGAATTCTGATGGCGGAGGGGAAGAAACTGTTCCTGAATCGCTGAGTGTGTGCCTTCAGGCTTCTGTACCTCCTTTTCGATGGTAGCAATGTGAAGAGGGCATGGCCTGGGTGATGGATGCCACCTTTTTTGAGGCATTGCCCTTTAAAGGTGGCCTCGATGCTGGGAAGGCTAGTGTCCGTGATGGAGCTGGCTGAGTTTACAACTTTCTGCAGTTTTTCCTGATTCTGTGCAGTGGCCCCTCCATGATAGACGGACATCTTTTTGCTTTCTGGGATCCTTCATCAGAAATAGGAAAGAGTAAGAATAAGGTTAGTTTTCAGAAGGAAGGTGGATATTTCAAAAGTACAGAGTAAGAATGACAATGGATAGTACAATTAAACATTTTTACTGAGTTGCAAATGGTGCCAGTTTAAGAAGTCTGATTGATACAAGTGTTGGGCTGAATTTGGAAAGGTCAGGTATGGGCCAAATCATGGCGGCAGAGTCCAGGCCCCAGAGCTGTCCGAGAGCAAGGAGCAACCCAATGTTTGGACTATTTCAGCACCAGGCCACATTGAAAAGGTCAAGGTTCTGGGATTGGAGGTGAAGGATGGTTCTGCCAGGTTCTACCTGCTACATCTCGACAGTTACTCAGCTCTGCGCTGTACTGCAGTGATGCCTCACTTTGTGTCTGTGGCCCTGCAACGTTTACTCAGCTTTGCAACGGACTGTGGCTTTTGCCAGCTCCAGCTGCAGTGATCTAGGCTTCAGGTCTTTCGTAAAACTCCAGTTCTGAAACTACTTGCTTACTTTTATTGTTTGTGCAATTTGGGTTTTTTTCTCTCTCTCTCTCTCTCTCCATTGGATGTTTGGTCTTTTTTTAATGGGCTCTATTGAATTTCTTTGTTTTGTGGTTGCCTGTAAAGAGACGTCTCAAGGTTGTATGAAGTATACATACTTTGATAATAAGTGTACTTTGAACTAGCAATGGAACATGCTGGACAAAATTCCAGTGCATGTGTAGCAAACCAGGCCCATCAGGATGAAAAACGTGCACTCGAAAGCATGTGCTAAAAGAGAGTGCTTTCCTCGTGTAGGAAGTCCGATCGAATCACCGTACGATCGTTCGGCCATGTGTGCACTCTCCATATTCTCGCTATCAATCAGGCACAGTTCAATGGGTTGGACAAAGGGAATATTTTCAATAGAGAATTAGAGACCGAATTAGTTAATGGGAGCAGTTAGTCATATTAAACTTGTATGATGTGTTGTTCGTGACCTGGTTTTGGCTGCCATGGTCCTTGACCACCCTATGATCCTAAAATCTCTGAATGTCATCTTTAAATAAAGTCAGTGCCTCATGCCTGTCCAATTCTCAGGGAAAGAGAGTTCCAAAGACTCAAAAATAGCAATTCAGTCCTTTTTCAGCTTTCACGTCCCAGTTTCTTACTTCATCCGCCTTCCCCCTCGCCTGGTCTTACCTATCACCTGTCAGCTGGGCCTCCTCTCCCCACCTTATTCTGGTGTCTTCCCCCTTCCTTTCCAGTCCTGATGAAGAGTCTTGGCCCGAAACATTGACGGTATATTCTTCTCCATAGATGATGCCTGATTCGTGAGTTGCTTCATTATTTTGTAAGTGTTACACCAAAGTACCGAAGTTTTTCCAAAAGCTCACAACGGCAAAGACAAAGGCAGAACTTGAGAGATCAGAAAAGCTTCAGTGTCCATCTGTGAGGGTCTCACTCCCACAAGCAGGGTGGGGAAAGAGCATAGAGGCATTGCAGGTGAAGTTGGATAAGCACAAGACGAGGAAATGGAGGGAGAGGAGGAGGAGATGGCAGTCTGCAAGTTGGGTTGGAGACTACATTTGAATCTTTGACCCACAACATCTGAGTGTAGACAGTCATCCTGAGATACTTCCACCTGTGGAAACACCAAAGACTTAGAAGCCACCACAACAATTAACCATGAAGTTTGTTTGATTTATCGTTCCATGGTCTGTTGTCAGCCATTACTGTCTGATTTGGTGCAGGATCCTCTCACGATATACAACAAACTCTCAGGTCAGCAGAATAGGACAATGGCTGTAGTCCACCAGGACTTGTATGTGTCCTGGATAAAGAAGTGGGCAGAAAAAAATCACGGCGGACACAACCTGCAAACTGCCTTTTCCAAAAGCTCTCTTCGGAAAAGTGCTTATTGGGCTACTAAACAAAAACTTCATTCCCTCTTAAAGTTTCTTGGCCTAGGTAGTTAATCTGATCAACCATTCTAGTTATCCCCCATCCCACACTAGCTGTTTACCCCGTCACTGCAATGTAAACTTTTTATAATGTTGTTTACATTGGAAATAATGTAAAATGGCTGAAAATGGTAGATAGAATTTAATGCAGACAACTGTGAAGTGTTGCACTTCAGTAGCACCAACCAGGGTAGGTCTTACACAGTGAGCAATAGGGCACTGAGGAATGTGGTAGAACAAAGGGATCTGGGAATACAGATCCATAATTCATTGAAAGTAGTGTCATGGTAGATGGGGTTGTAAAGAAAGCTTTTGGCATATCGACCTTCATAAATAAAAGTAGTAAGTACAGGAAATGGGATGTTATGTTGAAATTGTATAAGACATTGGTGAGGCCTAATTTTGAGTATTGTGACCAAAACTGCACACATACTTACAGGAAAAATGTAAATAAGCTTGAAAGAGTTTAGAGAAAATTTAGAAGGATGTTGCTGGGTCTGGACGACCTGAGTTATAAGGAAAGATTGAATAGGTTAGGACTTTATTCCTTGGAACATTGAAGATTGATGAGAGATTTGATAGAGGCATTAAAATTATGTGGGGTATAGATAGGGTAAAATACAAGCAGGCTTTTTCCACTGAGGTTGGGTAGGACTACAACTAGAGGTCATGGGTTAAGGGTGAAAGGTAAACTGTTTAAGGGGAACATGAGGGGAAACTTCTTCACTCAGAGGGTGGTGAGTACGGAATGAGCTGACAGCGCAAGTGATGTATGCAAGTTCGATTTCAACACTTAAGAGAAGTTTGGAGAGGTAAATGGATGGAGGGCTATAGTGCCAGTGCAGGTTGATGGAAGTAGGCAGCTTAAATGGTTTAGCATGGACTAGATGGGCCAAAGAGCCTGTTTCTGTGCTGTACTTTCCAGTCCTGAAGAAGGTCTCAGCTTGAAACGTTGCCTGTTTATTCATTTCCATTATTGCTGCCTGACCTGCAGAGTTCCGTCAGCATTTTGTGTGTTGTTTTTACAGAAAGTAAAGTTGAGCTTTGATTCTTGTTGCATGTTTGCTCTCTTTAAGTAGATTCTACTTCGCCAAAGATATTATTCCAATGCTATTGCCATACTGGAGGAAGTTCAGGCCAGAGCCCCGGAGGTTCAGGTACAGTAACTGTTCAAACTCTACCTTTCAGAAAATAATTTCTTTAAACATTTTTTGAACAATGCATCTCACAATGACCTGAACACATCATCAGTGATGTAACCTGGAGACATCAGGTGTTTGGGATCTTTCAGCATCAGACACACCCTTGCCCAGCTGGCCCAGCCATGACTGATCCAGCCAGGTCTTGTGTTCAGGTTGCATGTGCTGCAGATCACCATGGACTTCCTCTCTTTGTCCAGAGACACCTGGAAGCTTTCTCTGCTACTTCAGTGATGATGCTGATGACTCTCTGCCTCCTTGTACCAGCAATGGACTCCGTGAAGAGCCTGTCCAGTGAAGCCCTGACAGCCCACTTCAACAGGCATCCACTTTGCCTTTCATCCCTGCCTTCAGCATTCGCTGACCAGCTCCTTGTATCTGGCAAACATCCTCTCGTGGACCTCCTCCTGACGCTCCTCCCACGGCACTGTCAGCTCCAACGGGGTGATGTGATTTGCTGTGTGTGAGACCAGGGGGATGTCTGGTCTCAGCTCTAACAGGGTGATGTGATTTGCTGTGTGTGAGACCAGGGGGATGTCTGGTCTCAGCTCCAACGGGGTGATGTGATTTGCTGTGTGTGAGACAAGGACGATGTCTGGTCTCAACTCCAGCAGAGTGATGTGATTTGCTGTGTGTGAGACAAGGACAATGTCTGGTCTCAGCTCTAACAGGGTGATGTGATTTGCTGTGTGTGAGACCAGGGGGATGTCTGGTCTCAACTCCAGCAGAGTGATGTGATTTGCTGTGTGTGAGATAAGGACGATGTCTGGTCTCAGCTCCAATGGGGTGATGTGATTTGCTGTGTGTGAGACCAGGGGGATGTCAGGTCTCAACTCCAGCAGAGTGATGTGATTTGCTGTGTGTGAGATAAGGACGATGTCTGGTCTCAGCTCCAATGGGGTGATGTGATTTGCTGTGTGTGAGATAAGGACGATGTCTGGTCTCAGCTCTAACAGAGTGATGTGATTTGCTGTGTGTGAGACCAGGGGGATGTCAGGTCTCAACTCCAGCAGAGTGATGTGATTTGCTGTGTGTGAGATAAGGACGATGTCTGGTCTCAGCTCCAATGGGGTGATGTGATTTGCTGTGTGTGAGACAAGGACAATGTCTGGTCTCAGCTCTAACAGGGTGATGTGATTTGCTGTGTGTGAGACCAGGGGGATGTCTGGTCTCAACTCCAGCAGAGTGATGTGATTTGCTGTGTGTGAGATAAGGACGATGTCTGGTCTCAGCTCCAATGGGGTGATGTGATTTGCTGTGTGTGAGACCAGGGGGATGTCAGGTCTCAACTCCAGCAGAGTGATGTGATTTGCTGTGTGTGAGATAAGGACGATGTCTGGTCTCAGCTCCAATGGGGTGATGTGATTTGCTGTGTGTGAGATAAGGACGATGTCTGGTCTCAGCTCTAACAGAGTGATGTGATTTGCTGTGTGTGAGACCAGGGGGATGTCAGGTCTCAACTCCAGCAGAGTGATGTGATTTGCTGTGTGTGAGATAAGGACGATGTCTGGTCTCAGCTCCAATGGAGTGATGTGATTTGCTGTGTGTGAGATAAGGACGATGTCTGGTCTCAGCTCCAATGGGGTGATGTGATTTGCTGTGTGTGAGATAAGGACGATGTCTGGTCTCAGCTCTAACAGAGTGATGTGATTTGCTGTGTGTGAGACCAGGGGGATGTCTGGTCTCAGCTCCAATGGGGTGATGTGATTTGCTGTGTGTGAGACCAGGGGGATGTCTGGTCTCAGCTCCAGCAGGGTGATGTGATTTGCTGTGTGTGAGACCAGGGGGATGTCTGGTCTCAGCTCTAACAGGGTGATGTGATTTGCTGTGTGTGAGACCAGGGGGATGTCTGGTCTCAACTCTAACAGAGTGATGTGATTTGCTGTGTGTGAGACCAGGGGGATGTCTGGTCTCAACTCCAGCAGAGTGATGTGATTTGCTGTGTGTGAGATAAGGACGATGTCTGGTCTCAGCTCTAACAGAGTGATGTGATTTGCTGTGTGTGAGACCAGGGGGATGTCTGGTCTCAGCTCTAACAGGGTGATGTGATTTGCTGTGTGTGAGACCAGGGGGATGTCTGGTCTCAGCTCTAACAGGGTGATGTGATTTGCTGTGTGTGAGACCAGGGGGATGTCTGGTCTCAGCTCTAACAGGGTGATGTGATTTGCTGTGTGTGAGACCAGGGGGATGTCTGGTCTCAGCTCTAACAGGGTGATGTGATTTGCTGTGTGTGAGATAAGGACGATGTCTGGTCTCAGCTCCAATGGGGTGATGTGATTTGCTGTGTGTGAGATAAGGACGATGTCTGGTCTCAGCTCTAACAGAGTGATGTGATTTGCTGTGTGTGAGACCAGGGGGATGTCTGGTCTCAACTCCAGCAGAGTGATGTGATTTGCTGTGTGTGAGATAAGGACGATGTCTGGTCTCAGCTCTAACAGGGTGATGTGATTTGCTGTGTGTGAGACCAGGGGGATGTCTGATCTCAGCTCCAATGGGGTGATGTGATTTGCTGTGTGTGAGATAAGGACGATGTCTGGTCTCAGCTCTAACAGAGTGATGTGATTTGCTGTGTGTGTGACCAGGGGAATGTCTGGTCTCAGCTCCAGCAGGGTGATGTGATTTGCTGTGTGTGAGACCAGGGGGATGTCTGGTCTCAGCTCTAACAGGGTGATGTGATTTGCTGTGTGTGAGATCAGGGGGATGTCTGGTCTCAGCTCCAGCAGGGTGATGTGATTTGCTGTGTGTGAGATAAGGACGATGTCTGGTCTCAGCTCCAATGGGGTGATGTGATTTGCTGTGTGTGAGATAAGGACGATGTCTGGTCTCAGCTCTAACAGAGTGATGTGATTTGCTGTGTGTGAGACCAGGGGGATGTCTGGTCTCAACTCCAGCAAAGTGATGTGATTTGCTGTGTGTGAGATAAGGACGATGTCTGGTCTCAGCTCCAATGGGGTGATGTGATTTGCTATGTGTGAGACCAGGGGGATGTCTGGTCTCAACTCCAGCAGAGTGATGTGATTTGCTGTGTGTGAGATAAGGACGATGTCTGGTCTCAGCTCCAATGGGGTGATGTGATTTGCTGTGTGTGAGATAAGGTCAATGTCTGGTCTCAGCTCTAACAGGGTGATGTGATTTGCTGTGTGTGAGACCAGGGGGATGTCTGGTCTCAGCTCTAACAGAGTGATGTGATTTGCTGTGTGTGAGACCAGGGGGATGTCTGGTCTCAGCTCCAACAGGGTGATGTGATTTGCTGTGTGTGAGATAAGGACGATGTCTGGTCTCAGCTCTAACAGGGTGATGTGATTTGCTGTGTGTGAGACCAGGGGGATGTCTGGTCTCAGCTCCAATGGGGTGATGTGATTTGCTGTGTGTGAGATAAGGACGATGTCTGGTCTCAGCTCTAACAGAGTGATGTGATTTGCTGTGTGTGAGACCAGGGGGATGTCTGGTCTCAGCTCCAATGGGGTGATGTGATTTGCTGTGTGTGAGATAAGGACGATGTCTGGTCTCAGCTCTAACAGAGTGATGTGATTTGCTGTGTGTGTGACCAGGGGAATGTCTGGTCTCAGCTCCAGCAGGGTGATGTGATTTGCTGTGTGTGAGACCAGGGGGATGTCTGGTCTCAGCTCCAGCAGGGTGATGTGATTTGCTGTGTGTGAGATAAGGACGATGTCTGGTCTCAGCTCCAATGGGGTGATGTGATTTGCTGTGTGTGAGATAAGGACGATGTCTGGTCTCAGCTCCAATGGGGTGATGTGATTTGCTGTGTGTGAGATAAGGACGATGTCTGGTCTCAACTCCAGCAAAGTGATGTGATTTGCTGTGTGTGAGATAAGGACGATGTCTGGTCTCAGCTCCAATGGGGTGATGTGATTTGCTATGTGTGAGACCAGGGGGATGTCTGGTCTCAACTCCAGCAGAGTGATGTGATTTGCTGTGTGTGAGATAAGGACGATGTCTGGTCTCAGCTCTAACAGGGTGATGTGATTTGCTGTGTGTGAGACCAGGGGGATGTCTGGTCTCAGCTCTAACAGAGTGATGTGATTTGCTGTGTGTGAGACCAGGGGGATGTCTGGTCTCAGCTCCAACAGGGTGATGTGATTTGCTGTGTGTGAGACAAGGACGATGTCTGGTCTCAACTCCAGCAGAGTGATGTGATTTGCTGTGTCTGAGATAAGGACGATGTCTGGTCTCAACTCTAACAGAGTGATGTGATTTGCTGTGTGTGAGACCAGGGGGATGTCTGGTCTCAACTCCAGCAGAGTGATGTGATTTGCTGTGTGTGAGACAAGGTCAATGTCTGGTCTCAGCTCCAATGGGGTGATGTGATTTGCTGTGTGTGAGACCAGGGGGATGTCTGGTCTCAGCTCTAACAGGGTGATGTGATTTGCTGTGTGTGAGACCAGGGGGATGTCTGGTCTCAGCTCTAACAGGGTGATGTGATTTGCTGTGTGTGAGACCAGGGGGATGTCTGGTCTCAGCTCTAACAGGGTGATGTGATTTGCTGCATATGAGACCGGGGGATGTCTGATCTCAAAGTGGTCTTGAAAATGTGCTGTGGAAACTTTAGTTGTTTCTCCAGGTCAATCTTGAGCTGCCAGTTGGTCAGTGTTTCTCTCCTGTTGACACACACCCCCCCCCCCCAAAGAGCATAACTGAATGGGCACTGAATGGCTAACTGAGTGACCATAAGATATAGGAGCATAATTAGGCCCGTTTGGCCCATCGAGCTGGTTCTGCCATTTCATCATGGCCGATCCATTTCCCTCTCAGCCCCAATTTCCTATAATTATAATGTTAATAATCTCTTATTTTAGAGGCAGCTTCTTCTCTGTACTGTATACACTTCTCACTGCTCCGGTAAAGCGGCCAGTGCAATCACCCACCCCGGACACTCTGTCTTCTCCCCTCTCCCATCAGGCAAAAGACAGCCTCTGTCTCATTGTCATCGAACAATTGAACGGTCCCCTAGTACAATTTTGTCAGTTAATGTAAGGGGTGGCAACACAATCACCGATGCTGAGATGACATAATCTCAATGACGTAATGGCATGAAGTTTTTTACTGTACTTTATGTTCAAGTCAAGTCTATTGTTATTTAATTATATACAGTACCTGTATTCCAGAGATAGAAACAGAAAGATCTAGAAAGGGGAGGGAGGTGTCAGAAATAGACCAGGTAAATTTGAGGGCAGGGTGAAAGTTGGAGGCGAAGTTAATGAAGTCGACGAGCTCAGCATGTGTGCAGGAAGCAGCGCCGATGCAGTCGTCGATATAATGTAAGAAAAGATGAGGACAGATACTGGTGTAGGCTTGGAACATAGATTGCTCCACATGGCCGACAAAAAGGCAGGCATAGCTAGGACCCTCCCCCTAGACCTCCCTCCTCTTTCAAGATCTTTCTGTTTCTATCTCTGGAGACAGCCTATCCACCGATGTCTACTACAAACCTACAGACTCCCACAGCTACCTAGACTATTCCTCCTCCCACCCTGTCCCCTGCAAAAATGCTATCCCTTTCTCTCAATTCCTCCGCCTCCGCCACATCTGCCTCAGGATGAAGCCATTCATTCTAGTACAAAGGAGATGTCTTCCTTTTTTAAAGAAAGGGGCTTCCCTTCATCCACTATCAACTCTGCCCTCCATTGCGTCTCTCATATTTCACGCACCTCCGCCCTCACCCCATCCCCCCGCCAGCCCACCAGGGATAGAGTTCCCCTGGTCCTCACCTATCACCCTCAGATCCAACGTATAATCCTCCGTAACTTCCGCCACCTCCTACGGGATCCCACCACCAGCCACATCTTCCCCTCCCCCCCACTCTCGGCTTTCCGCAGGGATCGCTCCCTACGTGACTCCCTTGTCCATTCATCCCCCCATCCCTCCCCACGGACCTCCCTCCGGGCACCCATCCCTGCAAACGGAAGAAGTGCTACACCTGCCCCCACACTTCTTCCCTCACCACCATCCTAGGCCCCAGACAGTCCTTTCAGGTGAGGCATCACTTCACCTGCGAGTCAACTGGGGTGATATACTGTATCCAGTGCTCCCGATGTGGCCATTTATACATTGGGGAGACCCGCCGCAGACTGGGAGACCATTTCGCCGAACACCGGCGCTCAGTCCTCCAGTAGTGGTGGGATCTCCCTGTGGCCACACACTTCAATTCCACAGACCACTCCCACTCCGACATGTCTGTCCATGGCCTCCTCTACCGTCATGAGGCCACACGCAGGTCGATGGAGCAATACCTTATCTCCCGCCTAGGTAGCCTTCTGCCTGCCGACATGAACATCCAACTCACAGACCTCCGTTGATACCCCTGCCCCCCCCCTTACCCCATCCCTATCTATTATTTTAGTCTGGTTCTCTTTCTCTCTCTTTTTCCCCCCTCACTATAATCTCCCCCCAGCCCTACCTTTCTTTCTCTTTTATTTCCCATAATTCTCCACCTTCCCCCTAGCCCATTTCCCTCCAGCCTATCACTTCCCAGCTCTCTACTTCATCCCTCCCCCCACTTCTTATCCCCCCTCGACCATCCCATGTTACTTCACTCCTGATGAAGGGTTTCGGCCCGAAACATCATCACTACCTCCTCCCATAGATGCTGTCTGGCCTGCTGAGTTCTGCCAGCATTTTGTGTTTTTATCCATGATTGAACAGCTTGTCATATAAAGAGTATTTGATGGCTCTGGGTCTGTATTTATAGGACGCAGCCTCAGATACAGGGATGTCCTTATCCAGAGAGTTTTGAGCCTGTGGAATTCGTTGCCACAGGCAGCTGTGAAGGTCAAGTCTGTATGTATATTTATGGCAGAGGTTGATAGATTCATGATTAGTCAGGGCATGAAGTGACATAGGGAGAAGGTAGGAGATCAGAGCTGAGAGAGAAAATAAATCAGCCATGACAAAATGGCAGAGCAGACATGATAGGGGAGGCCAAATTCTGCCCCTATATTTTATAGTCTTAGGCTCTTATAAACAGCTGAAGTTTAAGGCTAATGCTTTAGTTGAAATGTTGAAGTGGCCAATTCAAATTCTCTGAATTGACTCCCCCCCCCCCCCCAAAGCAGAACAAAAGTAACAAAGCTGGTCTGAGCATTCACAGAGGCAAGGCACTCAGGCAGAGTCCGACAGTCCATGTGTACGGAGTCACAGTGTAGAAACTGCTCCTCAGCCCACGATCTCCATGTCAACAAAAACACCCATTTGCACTAATTGTGTTCCTCAAAAGATTAGGCTGATCTTGGAGTAAGTTAAAAGGACAATATAACATTGTGGGCTGAAGAGCCTGTACTTCAAGATTGTTTAATATCACTTCCAGTACACAAGTGTAAAGGAGAACAAAATAATTGTTACCCCAGATCCGACGTAGTGCAAAAAAACGCATTAAGATAAAGAACACAATAATAATAAAAAACAAAATAAATACAAATACATAAGATAGCTTATATACATGTAACAGCCTGGTTCACAATTTTATGTTAGCAGTTCTATAAGAGCAGTCTATTCTGCTTGCAGCAGTTTGGGTTACTGTTGAAGATAAGGGTGCTTAGGAATGTGTGTCATCCAATTAGGATGGTGGAACTGGGAGAAGGATCCGGAATACGCTGGGGGGAGAGGTTTGTGAGGGCCATGAAGGGTCTTGGTCTTTGTTTGGCATGAGATGGAGAAAGAGGACACTGGAGAGAACCAGTCGTAGGATTCGATCCAGTGAGAAACGCATTTCAATGGAGCCCAGGTGCAGGAGTCCACCGAGTATCAGTGAATATGGCTTTTGGAAGATTTGAGCTTCAACCTGCGCACATTTAATTATAATGGGCCCTTTTTGTTTTTTTTTAACTTTCCTCACTAACCCTTTAGTAAAGTTAATGTTCACAACTATACTTCTTTATATCAAGACATACAAAAACAGCTGGATGAACTCAGCAGGTCGGGCAGCATCCGTTGAAAGAAGCAGTCAACGTTTCGGGTCTTTCAAGTCCTGACGAAGGGTCTCGACCCGAAACGTTGACTGCTTCTTTCAATGGATGCTGCCTGACCTGCTGAGTTCATCCAGCTTGTTTGTACATTTTAATTTGACCACAGCATCTGCAGTGTACTTTGTGTGTACTTCTTTATAATTGGATGCAGTGTGTGATCCGTTATTCCCTGCCGACGGGCTGTAACAGGGCAGTAAATCACACAACATTCACACCATCTGGGACTTGGGTGGGCGAGGCATCCCAATCCCACAGATTTGGCAGAACCCGAGTCGTATATAGCCTGGATGTACGAAGCTGGGGAAAGGTGGGTTTACTTGGCGCTGAGTCCAGTGGCTGTTAGTGAGCAGCTAATGAGCCATTTTCTGGAGATGCCCAGGAAAAGGGGGTTACATACATTGACTGTATGTCTATAAAGTGACATTAGGCACAGGAGTGTCTGTACACAAGGTGACTAGCCCCACCTCCAGTGTTTACTCATCAAAACAATAGACTCAGGGTCTGGACTATTAACATTTATTTTGTGTGGTTGCATTTTACTGATATCCTATATGTTCTTGCTGTCTTGTATGTGCGAGGACTGGGCCTCAAGCCGAGGTGTTGCATGTTTACTGCAGCCAGGAAAGAGTCGTCAGAGTGGTGTGTGCCTCCGGGGGCGGTATGGCACAGCATCCAGGCTGGGGTCAGTAATGCCCCCAGTGTTCACGCGGCAGAAGACCAGCTTTGTTGTCGTCATAGATTTCAGCAGTGTTGGATGGCTCGAGTTTCGTCTCTTTTATTGGATGGCTGTACCTCTCTGTCTTATATGTGCTATTTGAGCTTTGTACTGTGTTTTACACCTTGGCCCCAGAGTATTGCTGTCTCATTTGGCTGTATTCATGAATATTCTGCTATGGTTGAATGACAATTAAGCTTGAATTAGTTGGGGAAGTAACTGTTTTTGAGTCTGGTCATCTTGGTTTGGATGCCATGCAGCCTGCTCCCTGATGGGAGTGGGACAAACAGTCTGTGAGCAGGGTGGGTGGGAGCTTTTGTAATGTCACTGAATTGTTCAAATCCAATTTGTTATTCTTTCAGCATTCCCACTAATATATTCAGATTCTGCCTGTCACCCAAATAAGGGGGGGGGGGAGAATGTCCAAGAGAGCCCCACACAGTCACGGGGAGAACACACGCACAATGCCAGGGAGTGGAATTGAACGCCGGACTCTGTGGCTGTGGGGCAGCAGATCTGTTCCAAAGTACCGGTGGGGATGGGTCTGTGACAGTATAACACCGGGGTACGGTACCGGTGGGGACGGGTCTGTCACTGTATAACACCAGGGTAGGGTACCGGTGGGGACGGGTCTGTCACTATATAACACTGGGATATGGTACCGGTGGGGATGGGTCTGTCACTGTATAACACTGGGATATGGTACCGGTAGGGATGGGTCTGTCACTGTATAACACTGGGATAAGGTACCGGTGGGGACGGGTCTGTCACTGTATAACACCAGGGTACGGTACCGGTGGGGACGGGTCTGTCACTGTATAACGCCAGGATACAGTACCAGTGGGGACGGGCCTGTCACTGTATAACACCATGGTACAGTACCGGTGGGGACGGGTCTGTCACTGTATAACATCGGGGTACAGTACCAGTGGGGATGGGTCTGTCACTGTATAACACCAGGGTACAGTACCGGTGAGGATGGGTCTGTCACTGTATAACACCAGGGTACAGTACCGGTAGGGACGGGTCTGTTACTGTATAACACTGGGACACAGTACCGGTGGGGATGGGTCTGTCACTGTATAACACCAGGGTACAGTACCGGTGGGGATGGGTCTGTCACTGTATAGCACCGGGATACGGTACCGGTGGGGACAGGCCTGTCACTATATAACGCCGGGGTACGGTACCGGTGGGGACGGGGCTGTCACTGTATAACACCAGGGTACAGTACCAGTGGGGACGGGTCTGTCACTGTATAACACCAGGGTACAGTACCGGTGGGAACGGGGCTGTCACTGTATAACACTAGGATACGGTACCGGTGGGGACGGGTCTGTCACTGTATAACACTAGGATACGGTACCGGTGGGGACGGGTCTGTCACTGTATAACACTGGGATATGGTACCGGTGGGGACGGGTCTGTCACTGTATAACACTGGGATATGGTACCAGTGGGGATGGGTCTGTCACTGTATAACACCAGGGTACAGTACCGGTGAGGATGGGTCTGTCACTGTATAACACTGGGATATGGTACCGGTGGGGACGGGTCTGTCACTGTATAACACTGGGATATGGTACCAGTGGGGATGGGTCTGTCACTGTATAACACCGGGGTACAGTACCGGTAGGGATGGGTCTGTCACTGTATAACTCCAGGGTATAGTACCAGTGGGGACGGGTCTGTCACTGTATAACACCAGGGTACAGTACCAGTGGGGATGGATCTGTCACTGTTTAACACAGGAGTACAGTACCACTGGGGACGGGTCTGTCACTGTATAACACCAGGGTACAGTACTGGTGGGGACGGGTCTGTCACTGTATAACACCAGGGTACAGTACCAGTGGGGACGGGTCTGTCACTGTATAACACCAGGGTACAGTACCAGTGGGGACGGGGCTGTCACTGTATAACACCAGGGTACAGTACTGGTGGGGACGGGTCTGTCACTGTATAACACCAGGGTACAGTACCAGTGGGGACGGGTCTGTCACTGTATAACACCAGGGTACAGTACTGGTGGGGACGGGTCTGTCACTGTATAACACCAGGGTACAGTACCAGTGGGGACGGGTCTGTCACTGTATAACACCAGGGTACAGTACCAGTGGGGACGGGGCTGTCACTGTATAACACCAGGGTACAGTACCGGTGGGGATGGGCCTGTCACTGTATAACACTAGGATACGGTACCGGTGGGGACGGGTCTGTCACTGTATAACACTAGGATACGGTACCGGTGGGGACGGGTCTGTCACTGTATAACACAGGGATATGGTACCGGTGGGGACGGGTCTGTCACTGTATAACACCGGGGTACAGTACCGGTAGGGATGGGTCTGTCACTGTATAACTCCAGGGTACAGTACCAGTGGGGATGGATCTGTCACTGTATAACACCGGGGTACAGTACCGGTGGGGACGGGTCTGTCACTGTATAACACTGGGATACAGTACCGGTAGGGACGGGTCTGTCACTGTATAACACCGGGGTACAGTACCGGTGGGGACGGGTCTGTCACTGTACAACACCGGGGTACAGTACCAGTGGGGATGGATCTGTCACTGTTTAACACAGGAGTACAGTACCAGTGGGGACGGGTCTGTCACGGTACAACACCGGGGTACAGTACCAGTGGGGATGCGTCTGTCACTATAACACAGATATACAGTACCATTGGGGTTGGGTCTGTCACTATAACACAGATATACAGTACAGGTGGGGATGGGTCTGTCACTGTGTAACACAGATATACGGTACCGGTGGGGACGGGTCTGTCACTGTATAACACCAGGGTACAGTACCGATGAGGATGGGTCTATCACTGTATAACACCAGGGTACGGTACCGGTGGGGACGGGTATGTCACTGTATAACACCGGGGTCCAGTACTGGTGGGGACGGGTCTGTCACTGTATAACACCAGGGTACAGTACCGGTGGGGACGGGTCTGTCACTGTACAACACTGGGATACAGTACCAGTGGAGACGGGTATGTAACTGTATAACACCAGGGTACAGTACCAGTGGGGACGGATCTGTCACTGTTTAACACAGGAGTACAGTACCAGTGGGGACGGGTCTGTCACTGTATAACACCAGGGTACAGTACCAGTGGGGACGGATCTGTCACTGTTTAACACAGGAGTACAGTACCAGTGGGGACGGATCTGTCACTGTTTAACACAGGAGTACAGTACCAGTGGGGACGGATCTGTCACTGTTTAACACAGGAGTACAGTACCAGTGGGGACGGGTCTGTCACGGTACAACACCAGGGTTCGGTACCAGTGGGGACGGGTTTGTCACTGTATAACACAGATATACAGTACCGGTGGGGATGGGTCTGTCACTGTATAACACTGGGGTACAGTACCGGTGGGGACGGGTATGTCACTGTATAACACTAGGGTACAGTACCGGTGGGGATGCATCTGTCACTATAACACAGATATACAGTACCAGTGGGGATGGGTCTGTCACTGTTTTACACAGATATACAGTACAGGTGGGGATGGGTTGTCGCTGTATAACACAGATATACAGTACCGGTGGGGACGGGTCTGTCACTGTATAACACCAGGGTACAGTACCGGTGGGGCCAGGTCTGTCACCGTATAACACTAGGGTACAGTACCGGTGGGGACGGGTCTGTCACTGTATAACACTGGGGTACAGTACCAGTGGGGATGGGTCTGTCACTGTATAACACCAGGGTACAGTACCGGTGGGGATGGGTCTGTCACTGTATAACACCAGGGTACAGTACCAGTGGGGACGGGTATGTCACTGTATAACACTAGGGTACAGTACCGGTGGGGACGGGTCTGTCACTGTATAACACTGGGATATGGTACCAGTGGGGATGGGTCTGTCACTGTATAACACCAGGGTACAGTACCGGTGAGGATGGGTCTGTCACTGTATAACACTGGGATATGGTACCGGTGGGGACGGGTCTGTCACTGTATAACACTGGGATATGGTACCAGTGGGGATGGGTCTGTCACTGTATAACACCGGGGTACAGTACCGGTAGGGATGGGTCTGTCACTGTATAACTCCAGGGTATAGTACCAGTGGGGACGGGTCTGTCACTGTATAACACCAGGGTACAGTACCAGTGGGGATGGATCTGTCACTGTTTAAAACAGGAGTACAGTACCACTGGGGACGGGTCTGTCACTGTATAACACCAGGGTACAGTACTGGTGGGGACGGGTCTGTCACTGTATAACACCAGGGTACAGTACCAGTGGGGACGGGTCTGTCACTGTATAACACCAGGGTACAGTACCAGTGGGGACGGGGCTGTCACTGTATAACACCAGGGTACAGTACTGGTGGGGACGGGTCTGTCACTGTATAACACCAGGGTACAGTACCAGTGGGGACGGGTCTGTCACTGTATAACACCAGGGTACAGTACTGGTGGGGACGGGTCTGTCACTGTATAACACCAGGGTACAGTACCAGTGGGGACGGGTCTGTCACTGTATAACACCAGGGTACAGTACCAGTGGGGACGGGGCTGTCACTGTATAACACCAGGGTACAGTACTGGTGGGGACGGGTCTGTCACTGTATAACACCAGGGTACAGTACCAGTGGGGACGGGTCTGTCACTGTATAACACCAGGGTACAGTACTGGTGGGGACGGGTCTGTCACTGTATAACACCAGGGTACAGTACCAGTGGGGACGGGTCTGTCACTGTATAACACCAGGGTACAGTACCAGTGGGGACGGGGCTGTCACTGTATAACACCAGGGTACAGTACCAGTGGGGACGGGGCTGTCACTGTATAACACCAGGGTACAGTACCGGTGGGGATGGGCCTGTCACTGTATAACACTAGGATACGGTACCGGTGGGGACGGGTCTGTCACTGTATAACACTAGGATACGGTACCGGTGGGGACAGGTCTGTCACTGTATAACACAGGGATATGGTACCGGTGGGGACGGGTCTGTCACTGTATAACACCGGGGTACAGTACCGGTAGGGATGGGTCTGTCACTGTATAACTCCAGGGTACAGTACCAGTGGGGATGGATCTGTCACTGTATAACACCGGGGTACAGTACCGGTGGGGACGGGTCTGTCACTGTATAACACTGGGATACAGTACCGGTAGGGACGGGTCTGTCACTGTATAACACCGGGGTACAGTACCGGTGGGGACGGGTCTGTCACTGTACAACACCGGGGTACAGTACCAGTGGGGATGGATCTGTCACTGTTTAACACAGGAGTACAGTACCAGTGGGGACGGGTCTGTCACGGTACAACACCGGGGTACAGTACCAGTGGGGATGCGTCTGTCACTATAACACAGATATACAGTACCATTGGGGTTGGGTCTGTCACTATAACACAGATATACAGTACCAGTGGGGATGGGTCTGTCACTGTTTTACACAGATATACAGTACAGGTGGGGATGGGTTGTCGCTGTATAACACAGATATACAGTACCGGTGGGGACGGGTCTGTCACTGTATAACACCAGGGTACAGTACCGGTGGGGCCAGGTCTGTCACCGTATAACACTAGGGTACAGTACCGGTGGGGACGGGTCTGTCACTGTATAACACTGGGGTACAGTACCGGTGGGGACGGGTCTGTCACTGTATAACACCAGGGTACAGTACCGGTGGGGCCGGGTCTGTCACCGTATAACACTAGGGTACAGTACCGGTGGGGACGGGTATGTCACTGTATAACACCAGGGTACAGTACCAGTGGGGATGGGTCTGTCACTGTATAACACCAGGGTACAGTACCGGTGGGGATGGGTCTGTCACTGTATAACACCAGGGTACAGTACCAGTGGGGACGGGTATGTCACTGTATAACACTAGGGTACAGTACCGGTGGGGACGGGTCTGTCACTGTATAACACTGGGATATGGTACCAGTGGGGATGGGTCTGTCACTGTATAACACCAGGGTACAGTACCGGTGAGGATGGGTCTGTCACTGTATAACACTGGGATATGGTACCGGTGGGGACGGGTCTGTCACTGTATAACACTGGGATATGGTACCAGTGGGGATGGGTCTGTCACTGTATAACACCGGGGTACAGTACCGGTAGGGATGGGTCTGTCACTGTATAACTCCAGGTTATAGTACCAGTGGGGACGGGTCTGTCACTGTATAACACCAGGGTACAGTACCAGTGGGGATGGATCTGTCACTGTTTAACACAGGAGTACAGTACCACTGGGGACGGGTCTGTCACTGTATAACACCAGGGTACAGTACTGGTGGGGACGGGTCTGTCACTGTATAACACCAGGGTACAGTACCAGTGGGGACGGGTCTGTCACTGTATAACACCAGGGTACAGTACCAGTGGGGACGGGGCTGTCACTGTATAACACCAGGGTACAGTACCGGTGGGGACGGGTCTGTCACTGTATAACACCAGGGTACAGTACCAGTGGGGACGGGTCTGTCACTGTATAACACCAGGGTACAGTACTGGTGGGGACGGGTCTGTCACTGTATAACACCAGGGTACAGTACCAGTGGGGACGGGTCTGTCACTGTATAACACCAGGGTACAGTACCAGTGGGGACGGGGCTGTCACTGTATAACACCAGGGTACAGTACCGGTGGGGATGGGCCTGTCACTGTATAACACTAGGATACGGTACCGGTGGGGACGGGTCTGTCACTGTATAACACTAGGATACGGTACCGGTGGGGACGGGTCTGTCACTGTATAACACAGGGATATGGTACCGGTGGGGACGGGTCTGTCACTGTATAACACCGGGGTACAGTACCGGTAGGGATGGGTCTGTCACTGTATAACTCCAGGGTACAGTACCAGTGGGGATGGATCTGTCACTGTATAACACCGGGGTACAGTACCGGTGGGGACGGGTCTGTCACTGTATAACACTGGGATACAGTACCGGTAGGGACGGGTCTGTCACTGTATAACACCGGGGTACAGTACCGGTGGGGACGGGTCTGTCACTGTACAACACCGGGGTACAGTACCAGTGGGGATGGATCTGTCACTGTTTAACACAGGAGTACAGTACCAGTGGGGACGGGTCTGTCACGGTACAACACCGGGGTACAGTACCAGTGGGGATGCGTCTGTCACTATAACACAGATATACAGTACCATTGGGGTTGGGTCTGTCACTATAACACAGATATACAGTACAGGTGGGAATGGGTCTGTCACTGTGTAACACAGATATACGGTACCGGTGGGGACGGGTCTGTCACTGTATAACACCAGGGTACAGTACCGATGAGGATGGGTCTATCACTGTATAACACCAGGGTACGGTACCGGTGGGGACGGGTATGTCACTGTATAACACCGGGGTCCAGTACTGGTGGGGACGGGTCTGTCACTGTATAACACCAGGGTACAGTACCGGTGGGGACGGGTCTGTCACTGTACAACACTGGGATACAGTACCAGTGGAGACGGGTATGTAACTGTATAACACCAGGGTACAGTACCAGTGGGGACGGATCTGTCACTGTTTAACACAGGAGTACAGTACCAGTGGGGACGGATCTGTCACTGTTTAACACAGGAGTACAGTACCAGTGGGGACGGATCTGTCACTGTTTAACACAGGAGTACAGTACCGGTGGGGACGGGTCTGTCACTGTATAACACCAGGGTACAGTACCGGTGGGGCCGGGTCTGTCACCGTATAACACTAGGGTACAGTACCGGTGGGGACGGGTATGTCACTGTATAACACCAGGGTACAGTACCAGTGGGGATGGGTCTGTCACTGTATAACACCAAGGTACAGTACCGGTGGGGATGGGTCTGTCACTGTATAACACCAGGGTACAGTACCAGTGGGGACGGGTCTGTCACTGTATAACACTGGGGTACAGTACCGGTGGGGACGGGTATGTCACTGTATAACACTAGGGTACAGTACCAGTGGGGACGGGTCTGTCACTGTATAACACTAGGGTACAGTACCAGTGGGGACGGGTCTGTCACTGTGTAACACAGATATACAGTACCGGTGGGGACGGGTCTGTCACTGTATAACACCAGGGTACAGTACCGATGAGGATGGGTCTATCACTGTATAACACTGGGATACAGTACCAGTGGAGACGGGTATGTAACTGTATAACACCGGGGTACAGTACCGGTGGGGACGGGTCTGTCACTGTATAACACTAGGGTACAGTACCAGTGGGGACGGGTCTGTCACTGTATAACACTAGGGTACAGTACCGGTGGGGACGGGTCTGTCACTGTATAACACTAGGGTACAGTACCAGTGGGGACGGGTCTGTCACTGTGTAACACAGATATACAGTACCGGTGGGGACGGGTCTGTCACTGTATAACACCAGGGTACAGTACCGGTGGGGACGGGTATGTCACTGTATAACACTAGGGTACAGTACCAGTGGGGACGGGCCTGTCACTGTATAACACCATGGTACAGTACCGGTGGGGACGGGTCTGTCACTGTATAACACCGGGGTACAGTACCGGTGGGGACGGGTTTGTCACTGTATAACACTAGGGTACAGTACCAGTGGGGACGGGCCTGTCACTGTATAACACCATGGTACAGTACCGGTGGGGACGGGTCTGTCACTGTATAACACCGGGGTACAGTACCGGTGGGGACGGGTCTGTCACTGTATAACACCATGGTACAGTACCGGTGGGGACGGGTATGTCACTGTATAACACTGGGGTACAGTACCGGTGGGGACGGGTCTGTCACTGTATAACACTAGGGTACAGTACCAGTGGGGACGGGTCTGTCACTGTGTAACACAGATATACAGTACCGGTGGGGACGGGTCTGTCACTGTATAACACCAGGGTACAGTACCGGTGGGGACGGGTATGTCACTGTATAACACTAGGGTACAGTACCAGTGGGGACGGGCCTGTCACTGTATAACACCATGGTACAGTACCGGTGGGGACGGGTCTGTCACTGTATAACACCGGGGTACAGTACCGGTGGGGACGGGTTTGTCACTGTATAACACTAGGGTACAGTACCAGTGGGGACGGGCCTGTCACTGTATAACACCATGGTACAGTACCGGTGGGGACGGGTCTGTCACTGTATAACACCGGGGTACAGTACCGGTGGGGACGGGTCTGTCACTGTATAACACCATGGTACAGTACCGGTGGGGACGGGTATGTCACTGTATAACACTGGGGTACAGTACCAGTGGGGACGGGTCTGTCACTGTATAACACTGGGGTACAGTACCGGTGGGGACGGGTCTGTCACTGTATAACACTAGGGTACAGTACCGGTGGGGATGGGTCTGTCACTGTATAACACTAGGGTACAGTACCGGTGGGGACGGGTATGTCACTGTATAACACTGGGGTACAGTACCGGTGGGGACGGGTATGTCACTGTATAACACTGGGGTACAGTACCAGTGGGGACGGGTCTGTCACTGTATAACACTGGGGTACAGTACCGGTGGGGACGGGTCTGTCACTGTATAACACTGGGGTACAGTACCGGTGGGGACGGGTATGTCACTGTATAACACTAGGGTACAGTACCGGTGGGGACGGGTCTGTCACTGTGTAACACAGATATACAGTACCAGTGGGAACGGGTCTGTCACTGTGTAACACCGCGTGGGAACGGGTCTGTCACTGTGTAACACAGATATACGGTACCGGTGGGAAAGGGTCTGTCACTGTTTAACACAGATATACAGTACCGGTGGGAACGGGTCTGTCACTGTGTAACACCGGGGTACGGTACCGGTGGGGACGGACGGGTCTTTCACTGTGTAACACCGGGGTATGGTACCGGTGGGAACGGGTCTGTCACTGTGTAACACCGGGGTACGGTACCAGTGGGGACAGGTCTGTCACTGTGTAACACCGGGGTACGGTACCGCTGGGAACGGGTCTGTCACTGTGTAACCCCGGGGTACGGTACCAGTTGGAACGGGTCTGTCACTGTGTAACACCGGGGTACGGTACCAGTGGGAATGGGTCTGTCACTGTGTAACCCCGGGGTACGGTACCAGTTGGAACGGGTCTGTCACTGTGTAACCCCGGAGTACAGTACCGGTGGGGACGGGTCTGTCACTGGGTAACACCGGGGTAAGGTACCGGTGGGGACGGGTCTGTCACTGTGTAACACCGGGGTACGGTACCGGTGGGAACGGGTCTGTCACTGTGTAACACAGATATACGGTACCGGTGGGAACAGGTCTGTCACTGTGTAACACAGATATACAGTACCAGTGGGAACGGGTCTGTCACTGTGTAACACCGCGTGGGAACGGGTCTGTCACTGTGTAACACAGATATACGGTACCGGTGGGAAAGGGTCTGTCACTGTTTAACACAGATATACAGTACCGGTGGGAACGGGTCTGTCACTGTGTAACACCGGGGTACGGTACCGGTGGGGACGGACGGGTCTTTCACTGTGTAACACCGGGGTATGGTACCGGTGGGAACGGGTCTGTCACTGTGTAACACCGGGGTACGGTACCAGTGGGGACAGGTCTGTCACTGTGTAACACCGGGGTACGGTACCGCTGGGAACGGGTCTGTCACTGTGTAACCCCGGGGTACGGTACCAGTTGGAACGGGTCTGTCACTGTGTAACCCCGGGGTACGGTACCAGTTGGAACGGGTCTGTCACTGTGTAACACCGGGGTACGGTACCAGTGGGAATGGGTCTGTCACTGTGTAACCCCGGGGTACGGTACCAGTTGGAACGGGTCTGTCACTGTGTAACACCGGGGTACGGTACCGGTGGGGACGGGTTTGTCACTGTTTAACACCACGGTACAGTACCAGTGTGGATGTGTCTGTCATTGTATAACACTGGGATACAGTAGCAGTGGGGACCAATCTGTCTCTGCATAACCCTGGGGTACAATACAGGTGGGGACAGGTCGGTCTCTATAACATAGGTACAGTACAGCTGGGGACAGGTCTGTCGTCGTATAACCCATCTGTAACTTTATAAATGGGCTGTCTGATTCCTTCTCTCTAGATGATTTTGGATGATTTGGATTTCGCGAGGAAGAAGTTAGCAGAACAAGCTGAAAATCAAGGTGAATGAAAGAATAATGCAGCTGGTAGTAACACACTGCAGAAAAAAAAGTATGCAGGTTCCTATTGGCTGCCTGGTCAGATATTGTTGATTGAAATATGTAGAACCTTGGCATGGATACAGGCCATAAGACCATCGACTATAAGATATGGGAGCCAAATTAGGCCATTTGGCCCATCGTGTCTATACCACCATTTCATCATGGTTGATCTATTACCCTCTGAATTCTATTATTCTCCCCATGACCTTTCACACCTTGACTAATCAAGAACCTATCATCCTCTGACTTAAATACACCCAATGACTTGACCTCCACAGCCACCTGTGGCAACAAATTCCACAGATTACATCCACTGGCAAAAGTAATTCCTCCTTGTCTCTGTTGTAACTGGACTTTATTCTGAGGCATCATAGGAAATATCCTTTCCATATCCACACTGCCGAGGTGTTCAATATTTGATAAGCCATCTGGTAAGTTCTTTTTGATAAGTGCTGACTATGCCAGCACTTCATCCTCCCTTGCTCTCTCCTTGAACATCTTATCTTTTCTTCACTTCAAACACTCCCCACATTTTCATCTTTGCTTTGAATTCATGCCTTCAAGAGGACCACAACCCTGTTTTAGGGTTTGGGGGCTTGCATGCTTCAATGACCCAGAGAGCTATGTTGGCTGGAAACATGGCCTTATGCTTCTTCTCTTGTTTGGGTCACCCATGCCAGGCAGGTCATAGGGTAGAGGCCAGACTAAGACTGGTCTACTGGTCCTCCAGGTTCAGCTGTTCAGCTCTGGGCTAACAACTTTGGCAAAACAAAATTATTATTGAAGCACAGCGGTGAAGAACCTTCTACATTTGAATGCAACAGTATTCCTGAGTCTCCACCTGGGACTTGCATGGCTGACAGGAGTGACAGTTGAGAAAAAACTACTGGCATGTTGAAGGAAACCCTGAACACCACCAAAACCGAATTTGGTATTGATGGCCAAGGATAGACAGAGATAGAGGACCTTCATTACAGCACTAAATGTCAGTGGTGTAACAAGCATCCTCTCTCCACCTCTTTGAAATCATGAAGGGACTTATTCCCAGGTTCCGTGGTGAATTTTATGAACTGTGGCTTTGGAATCTCATCCCCAAAGAAACATCACTACCACTACTCTGTGAAGCTCCACAATAGATTAATAGACCTCAATTAATCCTTCAGACTTTTCACTTCTAGGTAACTAAGCACACTGTTTAAACTAAATTATTCACAGATGATAGGAAAGGAGCAGAATTAGGCCATTTGGCCCATCAAGTCTGCTCTGCTCTGCTGATTTATTATCCACCTCAACCCCATCCTCCTTTCCTCTTCCCATAACCTTTTTGACACTCTGCCTAATCAAGAACTTCTCAACCTCTGCTTTAAGTATGCTCAATGACTTGGCTTCCACAGCCATCCGTGGCAATGAATTCCATAGATTCACCACCCTCTGGCTAAAGTAATTGTTCCTCATCTCTTTTCTGAATGGATATCCTTCCATTCTGAGACCGTGCCCTCTGGTCTTTGACTCTCCCACTATTGAAAACACATCCTCTCTATCTAGGCCTTTCAACATCAATGGCTTCCAGTTTCCCTGCCAGTCCCACCTCCTGTAGCAAACACCCTATCCTCTGTTTATTGAACCTTGGGCTGCTGTCATTACTGGGGTGTGGATGCAGGGAGGCTGCAACCCTTGGCTGTGGTTGTCTTGAACTGAGGCATGACTGTCTCAGGTTATGGGCAAGAGATTCAGGACTGAAATGAGGAGATGCGTCTTCACCCAGAGGTTGGTAACCCTTGGACTTCTCTCCACAGAAGGTGGTGGAACCCATCCCACTGTATATATCTCAGAAGGAAATTCAAAGGTTCCTAAACACAGAAGAGGAAATTGAAAGACTATGGAATATGAACAGGGTATACATTTTCCCAATAGTAATATCTACAACTGGTATCATTCCAAAGGCACTACACAATAGCGTTAAACAATTAGGACTACTCAGCAATATTTATGTAAATCTCCAGAAAGCCACAATACTAAACACCACTAGAATAGTCTGAAAGTCTCTAGTAATTAGGAAATGAGCATGCTTGGCTCTGCCCGTACCTCAGATTTTACCAGCTTGAGCTGAGAAAATATAGAAATAATAATAATGCTGAGAGCCTGCATTGTAAAGAGTCTGTAGGTTGTGGAATCAGTTCGGTGTTGAGGTGAATTAAGTAATACTCGTACGGCATAGATAAGCCATTTGGCCCATCATGCCCAATGCTGGCCATCTAATCCCCAAGAGAGCGGTGGGCCACTGTTTATGAGCTCACCACGGATGACCTTGCAGAACAGTATAGCATTATCTGGATTAGAGTGCCAGAGACTCTGGAGCAGAATTTGTACCCGTCACGCTCTGACTCAGAAACAAACACCACCCACTGTCCCTCCTTCCATTCTGGAGTCAAAAAAGTAGTCAGCTACTTGATTATGTCTGAATGTAGAATGTTACAGCACGATACAGGCCCTTCAGCCCACAGTGTTGTGTTGACCTTTTTAGCCAACTCTGAAGTTAGCTTCACTCACTACAACTCTGAACTGATTCTACCACCGACAGACTCCCTTTCTCAACAGCTCACGTTCTTCACGCTTTTGCATTTGGCTGTTTGTCAGTCTTTGTTTATGTAGCATCATCATCATTATGTTCTCTGTCATATGACATGGACATGATTGATCTTGGCAGAATTTTTCTCCGGAAGTGGTTTGCCATTGCCTTCTTCTGGTCAGTGTCTTTACAAGACTGGTGACCCCAGCCATTATCAATACTCTTCAGAGATTGTCTGCCTGGTGTCAGTGGTCACATGACCAGGACTTGTGATCTGCACCGGCTGCTCATACGACCATCCACCACCTGCTCCCATGGGTTCATGTGACCCTGATGGAGTTGGTGGTGGGGAGGAGGGTGTGGCTAAAAAGATGCTACACCTTGCCTGAGGGTGACCTGCAGGCTACCGGAGGAAAGGGGTGCATTACACCTCCTTTGGTAGAGATGTATCTCCACTCCAACACCCATAATGTATATCATAAACAAGAGAAAATCTGAAGATGCTGGAAACCCAAGCAACATGCACAAGATGCTGGAGGAACTCAGCACGTCAGGCAGCACCTATGGGGACAAAAAGTACAGTCGATGTTTCAGGCCAAGACCCTTTGGCAGAACTATATAGTTTTCTATAAATTCTGTGATATGTATTTCTTCTGTAAATGTTCACAAGAAAATGAATCTCAAGGTAGTATATGGTGAAATACTGTATTCATACTTCAATAGTAAATTTAGTATGACCTTTGACTTTCATCAGACTAACCCTTCCCACCCACATAACTTTGCATTTTACTTATATAAAAGACTCTTAAATGTCCCTGATTGATTTATTGAATACAGTGTGGAATAGGCCCTTCTGTCCTTTGAGCCACACCGCCCAGTAACCCCCCCCCCCACCGCGATTTAACCCTAGCCTAATCACAGGACAATTTACAATGACCAATTAACCTACCAACTGGTACGTCTTTAGACTGTAAAAGGAAACTGGAGCTCCCGGAGGAAACCCACGCAGTCATGGGGAGAACGTACAAATTCCTTACAGATGGTGGCAGGAATTGAACCTGGGTCATTGGTACTGTAAAGTGTTGTGCTAACCGCTCCACTACCATGATGCTACTGTATCTGACTCTATCACCATACCTAGAAGTGGATTCCACATACACACGACTGTCTCTGTAGAAAACATACCTCTGATATCTCCCCCCCTCCCCCACTCAACTTAAAATATTGCCCTCTCATATTGGCCATTTCCATGCTGGGTGTCTGCTCTATGGCTCTTATCATCTTATCCATTGAGTCGCCTTCCCCTCCCCTCTTCTTCTATTCCCCACTCTGTCCCCCTTACCTCTTCTCACCTCCCCCTGGGTCCCCTCCTCATTCTCTTTCTCCTATAGTCCACTCTTCTCTCCTATCAGATTCCTTCCTCTCCAGCCCTTTACCTTTCCCTCCCACCTGGCTTCACCTATCATCTTCTAGCTATCCCTACTTCCCCTCCCCCAATCTTTTTATTCTGCCATCTTCCTCCTTCCTTCTCAGTCCTGAAGAAGGGTCACAGCCCAAAACATTGACTGTTTACTAATTTCCATAGATGTAGCCTAACCTGCTGAGTTCCTCCCGCATTTTGTGCATGATGCCTCTTGTCCTCCTTTGCTCCAAAAAGCCCAAGCTCGCTGAACCTTTCCTCTGTTGGCAGATCTTGTGGACGTTTCGAGTCAGAGGAATTGCTGTTGCCTTTGGAGGTGTTGGTGTCTCTGCTCTCCTCTCTAATGGAAAATCTGGCATTGAGCAACAACTTCAACATGACCAGGAGCCAAGGTGCTCACCTGAGCAATAAGTAGATTCCTTTCAGAAAAGGCAAACACTACTGAACAGGAACATCCGAGGTACTTTATCCCCTCTGAGACCCCATGTACGCACAGTCTACTCAGAAAAGATGCAATAAACTAAGTAACCTGTTTGGTATATTACAGGAAGGGTGCCTGCGATATTTATTGCTCAGTGGTTTAACTTAATATCAGAGAATGTATACAGTATACAGCCTGAAATTCTTACTCTTCACAGACATCCACCAAACAGAAAAAAACCCAAAGAATGAATGAGAAGCGTCAGAGCCTCAAAGCTCCCTCCCCCACACACAAACAGCAGCAGCAAAAGCATCAACCTTCCCCCACTTGTTCCAGAAAAAGCACAAAACCCCTTCCCACCATGCAAGCAATAGCAAAGCCCCTCCAGAGTCCATCATAAGCTACAGTCCATGACCCATCTCTTCGCTATCTTAGGCTCTCTTACTAGCGAGGGAGAGAGCAGGAGACCAGCAGCTCGCTGTTCTGATGTTACAATCCTTCATGTCACTTCTCTGTGCCCTCCGGCTCGAGGATCTCACTCACCATCAGAGAGAGAGGGAGAATTGTTTGAGTGCAGAGGCCTTCTTCCAACAACAGCACACATCACCTGCTGTCCTAGTGTTTCAGTCTCCCGCGGCATGGCAGTTGACAACATCGGTGAGGAACCGGCTTGTCTCAGAGCTTATTTATTTATTGTTATTATTTATTTAGTTTTGTATTTGCAAAGTTTACTGTCTTCTACCCTAGTTGGGTGATCCTTCATTGGTTCTGTTATGGTTATTATTCTATAGATATATTCAGTATGCTCACTAGAAAATGAATCTCAGGGTTGTATATGGTGATATACATGTACTTTGACAATAAAATTTACTTTCGGCCTTTAGAGAGGATGCAGAAGAGGTTTACCAGGATGCTGCCTGGTTTAGAGGGCATGTGCTATCACTTATAGCAGTGAATGAATCCACCACTCCCGTGTCTCTGTGGTGTGGAAGGGAAACGCAAATGAAAATGTGATCGTAGCATTCATTTTAAGAGAACTAGAATATAAAAGTAAGGATGTAATGTTGAATCTTTATAAAGCGCTGGTGAGGCCTCCCTTGCAGTATTGTGAGCTGTTTTGGGCCCCTTCTGTTAGAGAGGATGTGCTGAAACTGGAGAGAGTTTAAAGGAAGTTCATGAAAATGCCTCCAGGATTGAAAGGCTTCTCATATGAAGAGCATTTGATGGCTCTGGGCCTGTATTCACTGGAATTCAGAAGAGCCTCATTAAAACCTATCAAATTATTAAAAGGCCTTTATAGAAGGGATGTGGAGAGGATGTTTCCTACAGTGGGAGAGTCTAGAAATAGAGGATGCAGCCTCAGAGGGGT
The DNA here is from genome assembly GCF_048418815.1 of Hemitrygon akajei. Classification (NCBI taxonomy): domain Eukaryota; kingdom Metazoa; phylum Chordata; class Chondrichthyes; order Myliobatiformes; family Dasyatidae; genus Hemitrygon; species Hemitrygon akajei. The sequence continues at coordinate 129,202,367 of NC_133130.1, read as the reverse complement.
GCCCATTCAGAATGGAGATGATGAGGAATTTCTTTAGCCAAAGAGTGGTGAATCTGTGGAACTCTTTGCCACGGGTGGCTGTGGAGATCAAGTCTTTATGTATATTTAAGACTGAGGTTGATAGATTCTTGATTGGTCGGTGCTTGAAGGAATATGGGGAGAAGGCAGGAGATTGGGGCTGAGAGGGAAATTGGAGCAGACTTGATGGCAAAATGACCTAACTCTGCTCCAAGTCTTAAAAAAACCGGAGCAGCTGGGGAAAAACCCACATGGTCACAGTTAGAACGTGCAGACTCCACACGGACAGCGCCAGAGGTCAGGATCGATCCTGGAATCGCTGAAGCCTTGAGGAAGTGGCTCGATCCACTGCGCCTTCCTGCCCGCCCACTTACTGGGGCACGTCCTGCATTTTGTTGGGCAAGGTGCAGAAACCAACAAGCATGCCTGATGTTGTAACTGGCTAAAGAAATGAGGTAAATACACAAATAGAAACAGAAATGTAGGTGGATTGGCCACACGTTGGGGAAGCTAACCACCAACATTACCAGGTAGGCATTACAATGGAATCTCCAAGGAAAGAAGGGGATAAAAAGGGAGGAGAGGCATCGAGGACAAAATTAGACAATGGGGGACATTCCTGGACCACCCTCAAGAAACTGGCTCAGAACAGGGGACGATAGAGGGGGAGGTCACCAATGGCCTCTGCTCCACTGGAAGCTAAGTGCCCAAGAAAAAGAAGGATGGAATGAAGTGGCAGGACTGAAAGAGTCCACACAATATCACAGTATATGATGCCATTCGGCCCATTGTGCCTATCCCAGCTCAACAGCTCGGATGGGAACCTTGGCCAAAATGGATCTATTAGGCCATAGGGCCTGCTTCCCTGCTGAATGATTCTAAAGTTCAAAGTAATTTATTATCGAAGTGAGTATAAGGAACCATATACATAATACCCTGAGATTTAATTTCTTGCTGGGAACGATTGCAGACAAAATATAAAAATTATAGAAATTTACAAAAATATATACAAGTAGGCAAAGACTGGCGTTGAGGGCAGCAATGAAGGTTCTTCATCTCTGATACTGTTCAGATCCTCCATCATGTCTTTTAGTTTCCTCTCAGTTTTCGCTACTGTCTGTCATGCAAGTCCTGGGTGGAGACTCAGAGATACTGTCGCACTCAGATATAGAGGATTCAATAGACAATAGGTGCAGAAGTAGACCATTCGGCCCTTCGAGCCTGCACCGCCATTTTGAGATCATGGCTGATCATCTACTATCAATACCCAGTTCCTGCCTTGTCCCCATATCCCTTGATTCCCCCATCCATCAGATACCTATCTAGCTCCTTCTTGAAAGCATTCAGAGAATTGGCCTCCACTGCCTTCCGAGGCAGTGCATTCCAGACCCCCACAACTCTCTGGGAGAAGAAGTTTTTCCTTAACTCTGTCCTAAATGACCTACCCCTTATTCTCAAACCTTGCCCTCTGGTACTGGACTCTCCCAGCATCTGGAACATATTTCCTGCCACTATCTTGTCCAATCCCTTAATAATCTTATATGTTGCAATCAGATCCCCTCTCAATCTCCTTAATTCCAGCGTGTACAAGCCCAGTCTCTCTAACCTCTCTGCGTAAGACAGTCCAGACATCCCAGGAATTAACCTCGTGAATCTACGCTGCACTTCCTCTACAGCCAGGATGTCCTTCCTTAAGCCTGGAGACCAAAACTGTACACAATACTCCAGGTGTGGTCTCACCAGGGCCCTGTACAAATGCAAGAGGATTTCCTTGCTCTTGTACTCAATTCCCTTTGTAATAAAGGCCAACATTCCATTAGCCTTCTTCACTGCCTGCTGCACTTGCTCATTCACCTTCAGTGACTGATGAACAAGGACTCCTAGATCTCTATGTATTTCTCCTTTACCTAACTTTACACCGTTCAGATAATAATCTGCCTTCCTGTTCTTACTCCCAAAGTGGATAACCTCACACTTATTCACATTAAACGTCATCTGCCAAGTATCTGCCCACTCACCCAGCCTATCCAAGTCACCCTGAATTCTCCTAACATCCTCATCACATGTCACACTGCCACCCAGCTTAGTATCATCAGCAAACTTGCTGATGTTATTCTCAATGCCTTCATCTAAAGGCATTACTATTTTTATTACTATTTCCGTAACAATTTTGTTTTTGACCAGTCAGGGTTGTTAGCCCTGAGCTGAACCCCCGAACCTGGAGAACCAGTGGACCACTCTTAATCTGGCTTCTACCCTTTGACCTGTTTAGCATGGGTGACCCTACAAAGAGCCAAAACACAGCACTCTGGGTCATTGAGGCATGCAAGCCTCCAAACCACAACAAGGTTGTGGTCCTCTCGGAGGTTCAATCAGTTGACCAGATGTCAGTTTTGAAACTCAGTTGTGAAGTGGAGAGGACGTCTCCTCACATGGGGATGAAATGTTTGCAAGTAGCTTGCCAAGATCAGAGAGCAACTCAGCCCAGCCATCAACCACACAATCTGCACATCTGAATTATCAGAGTATATGTGTTAACCTTTTATTTATTTCTTGATTGAGATACAGCATGGAGTCAGCCCTTCTGGCCTGGTGAGCCAAACTGCCCAGGAATCCCCAATTCAACCCCAGCCTAATCACAGGACAATTTATAATGACCAATTAACCTACTAACTGATAGGTCTTTGGACTGTGGGAGGAAACCGGAGCACCCGGAGGAAACACACACGGTCACAAGGAGAACGTACAGACTCCTTACAGACAGCGGCGGGAATTGAACCCGCGTTGCCAGTATTGTAAAGATTTGTGCTAACCACTACTCTACCTTAAGATTAATTTTCTTGCAGACATTTACAGGAAAAGATACAACAGACTTTATGAAAAGCTATACATAAACGAAGACTGACGAACAACCAATGTGCAAAAGCAACAGTGCAAATAAAAACGATACTGCAACATGACTTGTAAAGAGTCCCTGAAAATGTGTTTGTAGACTAACTTTAAAATATTGGAGCAGAATTAGGCCTTTTAGCCTATCGAGTCTGCTCTGCCCTTTCATCATAGCTGATTCATTTCCCTCTCAGCACCAATCTCCTGTCTTCATGCCCTGACTGATCAAGAACCTATCAAACTCTGTCTTAAATATCCCTGATGCTTTGGCCTCCATAGCTGCCTGTGGTAACAAATTCCACGGATTCACCACTCCCTGGCTAAAGCAATTCCCCCTCTTCTCTGTTCTAAAGGGATGTCCCTCTAGTCTGAGGCTGTGCCCTCTGGTCTTAGACACCCCCACCTTAGGAAACATCCTCTCCGCATCCACTCTATCAAGGCATTTCAGCAATCGATTGATTTCAATGAGGTCACCCCTCATTCTTCTGAATTCCAGTGAGTACAGGCCCAGAGCCATCAAACATTTCTCATATGAAGCCTTTCAATCCCAGAATCATTCTTGTGAAGCTCCTTTGGCACATCCTTTCTTAGATAAGGGACCCAAAACTGCTCACGGTACTCCTTCACCAGTGCTTTATAAAGCCTCAACATTACATTACATCCTTGCTTTTATATTCTAGTCCTGTTCCTGAACATGGGGGTGCAGAATCTAAGGCTCCTGTACCTTCTAGTGAACTCACGTGCAGGAATCACAAAGACTATGGCAGTTCCATCTAAACTAAATGTTTATTACAAAAATTACTAGGTGTATAAGATAATGAGAGGCATTGATCGTGTGGATAGCCAGAGGCTTTTTCCCAGGGCTGAAATGGCTAGCATGAGGGATCATAGTTTTAAGGTGCTTAGAAGTAGGTACAAGGGGGATGTCAGAGGTAAGTTTTCCACACTGAGTGGAGGATGTGTGAAATGCACTGCTGTTTTTAGGTGGTAGAGGCAGATACAATAGGTTCTTTTAAGAGATTCTTCGATAGGTACGTGGAGCTTAGAAAAATAGAAGGCGGAGCGGTAGGGAAATTCAAGGTAGTTTCTAGAGTAGGTTACATGGTCAGCACAACATTGTGGGCCGAAGGGCCTGTAATGTGCTGTAGATTTCTATGTTCTATGTTGTATGTTCTATTAACTAGAAAGACTAACAAGAACTCAGGCAAAAGTACAGAATCACTGACGATACACAGAAGAACTTGGTCTGAGTTTCACCAGACAAGGAAACACAACAACCAAACAAAGAGGGATTGGCATGCTCCCCACGCCCCCACCCTGAAATACACCTGGAGCAGGTAGGAACTCAGGACCAATCAGACACCCCGGATGTCCAGACGAAGCATAATCCCCAAAAACAACTACAATGAAAATCCCATGCTAATTCAATAAAAGTGATAAATACAAAGAGATCTTAACAATCCCCATGATCCCAAATGAGACACCTGCAACACAAAGGGAAAACCCAAAGATAGTCCAAAGACAAACAATTAGACATAAAAGGTAAACAATCCAAGGAACCGTGCGTAACCACATACTAACTGAAAAAAATCTTTTCTTTTTTAAAAAATGACACCTGGTTGTGACATCCAACTTCACTCACCCCCGACACCGAACTGTTCCCACAATCTATGAACTCATTTTCAATGACTCCTCATCTCATGTTCTTGACATTTTTTGCTTATTATTATTATGGGACTCGCTCTCAGGGCCTCACGACCGGCTGCTTTTTGATATTCCAAAGACGTGGTCTGGAAGGCTAGCACACCTTCAGGGTGCTGGATTTCCGAGGCGCTGGAGGCGGGCTGATTCAAGGCTGGTGCCACCGACTGATGCGCCACGGGAGAACAAGGAAGATCGGAAGCAGTGGGCTTGATGTTGGCTGTGTGCCCAGAGGCGCAGAGCTCGGAAAAAGCGACGCAGCAGACTTTTAACACCATAAATCAGCGAGTTGTTTGTTATGTCACCCGGCTCGCTGTGTATGAGGGACACCTCTTTTTCCTTATTAGGGAGAGAGAGATCCTGGGGCATGTTGAATACTGGGTGAACGAGTAGTCTTTGGGGCACGCTTGGGCACCAATGGTTTTTGCTGGTGGGGAGGGGGTTGGTTGCTTTGCTGCTGCGTGTGTGTGAATGGGGGGAGCTGGGGGGGGCTTTGGGGTTCTAACATTTAACTGTCATTCATTCTTTGGGGCACTCTGTTTTTGTGGATGTTTGTGCAGAAAAAAGATTTTCAGGATGTATATTGTATACATCTCTCTGACAGTAAATGCACTGTTGAAACATTAAAACCTATTATTATTGTTCCTTTTTGCATTTGCACAGTTTGTTGTCTTTTCCACACTGGTTGTCTGTCTTTACAGTAGAGACTTTTTCTTCAATTTTAAATTTGATGATCTCCACGGAACTCCAGCTTTTGATGATGTTGATTTTTAGAACAGAGATGAGGTAGAATTTCTTCAGCCAGAGCGTAGTAAAACTGAAAATTCATTGCCATAGATGGCTGTGGAGACTAAGTCATTGTTCAAAGTAAGTTTATTATCAAAGTACATATATGTCACCGTATACAACCCTGAGATTCATTTTCTTGCAGGCATACTCAATAAATCCAATAACTGTAACTGAATCAGTGAAAGACTGCAGCAACAGGGTGGACAAGCAGTATGCAAAAGACAACAAACTGTGCAAATGCAAAAATAAATAAACAATTATCAAGAACATGTGATGAAGAGTCCTTCAAGGTGAGTCCATAGGTTGTGGGAATAGTTCAGTGATGGGGCGAGTGAAGTATTCCTGTGATTCAAGACCTAATGGTTGAGGGGTAATAACTATTCCTGAACCTGGTGGTGTGGATATTTCTTAGCATTTACTGTGAATGCCCACAAGAAAACAAATCTCAGTGTTGTACATGGTGACGTATATGTACTTTGATAATAAATGTACTTTGAAGCTCCCTACCAAACTGAGGGTCTGAGCAACATTGTTACCGCAGCCATTGCCTTTCACCAGCAGGTGACAGTGTTGCTCCACGTTGATTTGAATTATCAGATTACTGTTTTATGTACAACTCTGTCAGTCAAAGGTGAGTTTATTGTCACGCACACAAGAGCACATGCGGATGGGAGCAATGAAGAACCTACTTGCAGGCATACAGCATCATATAAGCAACAATCACATGAAAAAAACATAAATCATACATGAATTTTATACAAACTCGCGATTCCGCGGATGGTGAAAATACAGAGTAAAACACACAAAATGCTGGAGGAACTCAGCAGGTCAGGCAGCATCTATAGAAATGAATAAACAGTCGATGTTTCGGGCTGAGACCCTTCATCAGTACTGACAAAGAAGGGGAAAGATGCCAGAATGAGAAAGTTGGAGGGGAGGGGAAAGAGGCCAGCTGGAAGGTGATGGGTGAAACCAGGTGGGTGGGAAAGGTTAAAGGCTGAAGAGGAAGGAATCCGATAGGAGAGGAGAGTGGACCATGGTAGAAAGGGAAGTGACAGGCCCGTGAGAGGAACAGGTAAGAGGCCAGAATGGGGAATAGAAAAAGAGGGGAGGGGGAGTGACAAAAATTACTGGTAGGAGTTATTGGAGTTTATCAAGTTGGAGACAGTTTCTCCATCGGATGTAAGCAGGCTTCTTCACTGAGGCTGGGTGAGACTACAACCAGAGGTCATTTGTTAAGGGTGAAAAGTCAAATGTTGCAAAGAAATTGAGGGGAAACTTCACTCAGATGGTGGGTGAGTGTGTGGAATGAGCTGCCTGCACAAGTAGTAGATGTGTGGTTGGTCATCGTTAAGAGAAGTTTGAATAGGTACATAGATGGGAGGGGTATGGAGGGCTATGGTCCAGATGCAGATTGACAGGACTAGGCATATTAATAGTATAGCATGAACTAGATGGGCCGAAGATGATAGATGAAGCCAAGTGAGGGCACAGTTCGGTGGGTCAGGAGGAGGGTTTAATTCATAAATATAAAGAGCCCGAAGTGAAGAGTCCTTAAAAGTGAGTCCATAGGTTGTGGGAACAGTTCAGTGTTGAGGTGAGTGAAAGAGAGAAGAATTATACTGGTTCATAGCAGCACACGCAGAAGTTGGAGGCTACCCAGACGGAATATGAGGTGTTGCTCCTCCACCCTGAAGATGGTCTCATTGTGACAGAAGAGGAGGCCGTGGACTGACATGTCTGAATGGGCAGGGCTTTCCAAACATTTTTTTTGTCATGGAGCCTTACCATGAACTGAGTGGTCAGTGGAATCGCTGAGGGATAGAAATTGAAATGTTTATCAATATCACTTCCCAGTTACCCTGAGAGGAAAGAGTTAACTCTTCTCAGAATCAGAGTGACTAGTCAGCAGCTCTTCTAGTTTTTATGGTATTGTGTGCACATTAAACTCAAACACAATTATTAATCGGAAAATAAAGGGGAGATATTGAGTGCCATAGCTATTTAGAGAGAAATCAGGACAAGCATCAGGGATTTTAATGACTCCAGCCTGGTTATGTTGCCCTGAGGGAGACAGGTTCATTAAAAATGTAAAACAAACACTTAACGAAACACACTCGGTGTTGATTAATGTATGACTCCTTCGCAAAACGAAGAGATAATATACTTAAGTGCACAACTCAATGGGATTAATTTACACAAGAACAGTAAAGTGTGGCAAATTCTACCACATCACAAAACTTTCAGAGGATGACCTTGCCATTTTATTTTATTGGACTGATTCAAAGGTCAAAGCAAATTTGTTATTAAAGTACATATACAGTATTGTGCAAAAGTCTCAGATATGTATATATAGCTAGGGTGCCTAAGACTTTTACACAGTACTGTAGTAATTTTATGTATTGCACTGTACCGCTGCCACACAAAAAAAATCATGACATATGTGAGTGATAATAAACAATTCTGACATGGGTCTCTATTTTGTTAACTGAGAGTGAGAAAGGGGCATGAAGAGGGGAATCATGGTTGGGAGAGGGGAGGGAGCGGGAAGTACCAGAGAAACATTCTGTAATGATCAATACACCAATTGTTTGGGATCAAATTACCTTGCCTGGTGTCTCAGGGTTGGGTGAGTCTGCACCCTAGCCACCCCCCACTCCCCCCCCCCCATCCTTTGCTCCCACCAGATTTTAAAAAAACTCGTTCTTTGCTCCATGTTGACAAATACAGCACTGTGCAAAAGTTTTATGCACCCTAGCTGTATATATGTGCCTAAGACTTTTGCACAGTAGTGTATATGTCACCACATACCACCATGAGATTCATTTTCTTGTGGGCATTCACAGTAATAAAAAAGAAATGAAAAAATAATAATAAATAAGCAATAAGTATCGAGAGCATGATTAAAGATTCAAAGTATATTTATTCTCAAAGTACATACGCAAAATGCACCACTGAGATTCGCCTTTATCTTTAAACATGAGGTGAAGACTGCTTGAAAGATTGTGAGAACAGTTCAGTGTTAGAGTGAGTGAAGTTATCCCCTTTGGTTCAAGAGCCTGATAGTGAGGGGTAATAACTGTGTCAGAACCTGGTGGTGTGAGTCTTGAGGCTCCTGTACCTCCTTCCTGATGGCAGCAGTGAGAAGAGAGCATGTCCTGGGTGGTGGAGTCTCTGATAATGGGTGCTGCTTTCCTGCCACAGCGATCCATGTGGATGTGCTCAGTGGTAGGGTGGGCTTTACCAGTGATGGGCCGGGCTGTATCCAGTACATTGTGTAGTATCTTCCATTGGTGTTTCCAGTCATTTCACTCTCCACCACACAGTAGTTTGTCGAAGTTTTAGATGACATGCCAAATGTTTGCAAACTTCTATCCCGAGGAGTAATTTCTTCACCTGGCAAAGTATTTTCTTCAGCTTTCTGGCGATTGACTTTGTCCAATGAGAGGGTTTCTCAACCAGTAGGGCAATGATTAACACGCAGCCTAGGGTAAGGTAGCACTTGGCTTCAGAAAATAACCATGTCCACACTGTCTGTGTCACGCTGAGGGAGTACCTCTCTGTTGAAAGAGCTGAGTTTTAAATGAAACATTATCTTACCCCTCCCATCCTGCATTACGGTATCAACAGAAAGCACAATGGCATTATCTTTCATGGCCATCAGTTTCATGTGGAGCCAACGTTCCCTCAGTTTATTTTACAACGGCACAGGCAAGCCATTGCTCAGAGCAGGAGGTTTGTACACAGCCTGAAACCTGTGCAGCGCTTTATATGTTTGTTTTGTAAAATGCACAAATCACAACACAAGTAAACAATGTCAAACACTCAAAACAACTGGTAAAAGTAAAATGTTCTGACTAGATGGCGCTGTCATTTAGTGGGTCAGCAGTTTATTAACAATGAGCTACCAACTTCCATTCTGTGTTTTTTGTCACTGTGTTATAACTTGAAACACTGACAATATAAATACATTGAAGATATAAAATTTTTCAAAGTAAAGATGGTGATGGCAATGCAGCATATCATTTTCCTGAATGCAACCCCCCACACAGCCTAACAATTTCAGAACAGACGGCAATGAGACTGAAGCCAGAAGAGTTAGAAATGTACTCACCAAGTACCAACTTACTGAATAAATAAGTATACTCACTTTGCCCTGTTTTTCTGTCCTTGCTTGTATGAACGTGGTTTAACTATTTATGCAAGCACTTCTCTGACAATAGATGTGTAACAGCCTAATGTAACATTGTATGGAAATACAAGATAACACTGATACAGACATGTTTTATACATTTAACAAGGGGCTTTATTAATGCAACAGAGTTAATCAGTTTTTCACTGTTCGTCGTCAGCTGGGTCATACTGTCCATGAACTCCCTGTCGGCTGCTCCATACGCTCCAGCATTTGATTTTTTTAGTTTTAAGTCCTCCTGCGCGAGAGCCAACAGCTGTCCATCATTTGACAATTTCCTTTTTAAGTTTTTCTAGTCTGTAATCACACAAACGCACACTTTCACAGCGAGATTCGACACCAAACATGTCACCTGTTTTCTGTAGATGTGCCCTGCACATGCCCAGTAGGAGGAGATTCGCCCAAATACCCGTTTTAATGTGGACAGAGGTATTTTCAAATACACTTGGTGTGGATGTCTATTGTTTTTACGTGAAACCGGTGTTTTCAAAATTATCCGGTCTAGTGTGGATGTAGCCTTAGAGTAAGCTAAGGGCATAGCACAACATCATGGGCTGAAGGGCCTGTATTGTGTTGTAATATTCTATGTTCTATATTCTGTCTGTAAGTAATTCTCCCCATGACTGCATGGGTTTCCTCCAGGTGCTCCAGTTTCCTCCCACAGTCCAAAAACATAAGGGTAAGGATTAGTGAGCTGTGGGCTTGCTGTGTAGGTGCTGGGAGTTTGGTGACACTTGCAGACTGTCCCCCAACACGTTTCACAGAATGTCTCTACATCTTCTGCTTCTTGAGCCCTGAGCTCCCAGTAGAGCATTGGCCATCGATGACCTCCCATCTCCATTGTCCAAAGTCAATGGTCTGGTTGAAGTTCATCAATGTTTCTGTAATCCATTGTATCCGTGGCCTATACAGCTGCAGCAGAGCCCTGTTGGATGGCCATATCTGACAGACTTTGAGAGACTCTGTGCAAATCTAAGTCTGAAATCTGTTAACAAGCTTCAGTGTCGCCACAGAAACCATGGATGTCTTTTAAAATTTCAGAACTGAGTCATTATTCCCTCTGGAGATCAGGCAGCAGAGAGAAATGGAGCGAGTGTTACAACCACTTATGCTTGTTATGTGGGAAGCAAAGAATCAAACTGTCTCTCCGTGCTGGAGAAGGTGAAATATGATATTACTTCCAAAGATAAATCCAGCCCGACAGTTAATGAGGCAGAAAACCTACCAGAGCTCTGAGATCTTATATCCAATTCCCTGTGGGAAATTAAAACTGGGTGATTGACTCCAATATTAAATAATAAGACCATAAGACTTAGGAGCAGAATTAGGCCATTTGGCCCATCAAGTCTGCTACACCATTTCCCAGTCTCCTGCATTCCTTCATGCCCTGACCAATCACGAATTTATCAACCTCTGCTTTAAATATACCCAATGACTTGTCCTCCACAGCTGCCTGTGGTAACGAATTCCACAGATTCACCACACACCAGCTAAAGAAATTCCTCCTCATCTCCATTCTAAAGGGATGATCCTCTATCTGAGGCCGTGCCCTCTGGTTTTAGACTCTCCCACCTTAGAAAATGTCCTCTCCACATCCGCTCTATCAAGGCCTTCCACCCTTCAATAGGTTTCAATTATGTCACCCCACATTCTTCTGAATACTAGTGAGTACAGGCCCAGAGCCTTCAAATGATGTGTGTGTGTGTGTGTGTGTGTGTGTGTGTGTGTGTGTGTGTGTGTGTGTGTGTGTGTGTGTGTGTGTGTGTGTGTGTGTGTGTGTGTGTGTGTGTGTGTGTGTGTGTGTGTGATGCACAACTTCAAAATTAAATTTCTTAGCGAAGTTCAAACTACATCTATTATCACGGTATGTATACCATACACAACCTTGAGATTTGTCTTCTTACCGGCAGCCACAACACAAAGAAGCCCAATAGAACCCATTAAAAATGAAAGAAGCCAGTCAAACATGCAATATACAGAGAAAAAACAGCAAATCGTTGTCTGCGAGGAGTTTGTACATTTTCCCGTCACCACATGGACTCTCCAAGTGCACTGGTCCCAAAGGCATACGGGTTAGTAGGTTAATTGGTCCATGGGTGTAATTGGACAACAGAAACTCGTTGGGCCGGAAGGGCCTATCACCAGGCTGTAATCTTTAAATACATTTTTAAATGCAATATGTCGTTGGTGAGGCTGCACTTACAGTACTCTACTGTTCTGGTCACTCTCAGGAAATACAGGTTCCCCCCCCCCCCCACCCCGCCTTTACAAAGGTAAAGCGTTCCTATGAAACCTTTCTTAAGCCGAAATGGTGTAAAGCGAAGAACCATTAATTTATATGGGAAAATTTTTCTTAAAAGCAAAAATCCTCTTTGTAATGTGAAAACAGGTTACTAATGCAGGTCTTTTGTAAAAGCGCAGTGTTGTAAAGCGAACATTGGTAAAGCAGGGGACGCCTGTATGTGGTTAAACTAGAAAGCATCCAGAACCGATTTACAAGGTGGGTTCAGTGGTTGAAATTCTTACTCTTCACAGGCATCCACCAAACAGAGAGAAAAAACCCAAAGAATGAATGACAGAAAAACGTTAGAACCCGAAAGCCTCCCTCCACCCTCCCCCTCCCTCACCCCCATTTGCTTCAGCGAAAGCATTAGCCCCCCCTATGCACATACAAGTAATAGCAAAGCCCCCCCCCCCCCATAGACCATGATCGAGAGTACAACAAAAACTACTGTCCATCCGAACTCTTTGACATCTCAGACCGGCTGTCTCTCTCACTAATGGGGGAGAGGGATATCACTCCTGCCACAGTGAGAAGGGAGACCAGTAGCTCACTGTGACCGTCTGCAGTGTCACTTGTTCGAGTTCTCCCCACTGTGAGATGAACAAACACCCTCAGCATCGAGAGAGAGGGATTACTGGAGTGCAGGGGCCTCCGACAACCAGGACTAGAGGGCCCGAGTGATAGACAGAGGTCGGCCAAGCTGCATCCTTGTTCCTCTTAAAGTGTTTCAGATTATGAGTGGCATAGATAACGTTCACAGAAACAGACTTTTCTATGTAAGACACAGGAGCAGATTAGGCCATTCGGCCTCTCAAGTCCGCTACTCCATTTGATCATGGTTGCTGCCTATAAGGAGTTTGTACGTTCTCCCTGTAACCACGTGGGTTTTCTCCGAGTGCTCTGATTTCCTCCCACAGTACAAAGACGCACCGGTTGGTAGGTTAGTTGGTCATTTTAAATTGTCCAATGATTAGGCTACGATTAAATTGGAGCATTGCTTGGCAATGCCACTCAAAAGGCTGGAGGGCCTATTCTGCGCCGTATCTCAATAAGGTTGCTATAGTTCGCGGATGACACGGCCATAGTGGGGTGTGTCAGGAATGGACAGGAGGAGGAGTATAGGAAACTGATACAGGACTTTGTGATATGGTGCAACTCAAACTACCTGCGTCTCAATATCACCAAGACCAAGGAGATGGTGGTGGACTTTAGGAGATCTAGGCCCCATATGGAGCCAGTGATCATTAATGGAGAACGTGTGGAGCAGGTTAAGACCTACAAGTATCTGGGAGTACAGTTAGACGAGAAGCTTGACTGGACTGCCAACACAGATGCCTTGTGCAGGAAGGCACAGAGTCGAATGTACTTCCTAAGAAGGTTGGCGTCATTCAATGTCTGTAGTGAGATGCTGAAGATGTTCTATAGGTCAGTTGTGGAGAGCGCCCTCTTCTTTGTGGTGGCGTGTTGGGGAGGAAGCATTAAGAAGAGGGACGCCTCACGTCTTAATAAGCTGGTAAGGAAGGCGGGCTCTGTCGTGGGCAAAGTACTGGAGAGTTTAACATCGGTAGCTGAGCGAAGGGCGCTGAGTAGGCTACGGTCAATTATGGATAACTCTGAACATCCTCTACATAGCACCATCCAGAGACAGAGAAGCAGTTTCAGTGACAGGTTACTATCGATGCAATGCTCCTCAGACAGGATGAAGAGGTCAATACTCCCCAATGCCATTAGGCTTTACAATTCTACCGCCAGGACTTAAGAACTTTTTAAAAGCTATTATTAATGCTTTTTGAGACGGTGATTTAGATGCATATCATATTTTTTTTACTGAGTTAAGTACTGTATGTAATTAGTTTTGCTACAACAAGTGTATGGGACATTGGAAAAAAAGTTGAATTTCCCCATGGGGATGAATAAAGTATCTATCTATCTATCTATCTATCTATCTAGTTGGGGGTGGAAATGGGGATAAGCTCCCAGTGGCATGCACCTCAAATAGCCTCTGCCATCCGTGTCCAGCTCTTGGCCTTCATATGTGGCTTTGCTACTAAACTCAGAGAATCTGTTCCTACTGACAGGAGAAGAGGCAAAGGCGGGTTACTGGCACTTGAAAACCCGTCATTTCGGGCTGGTGGGGTTTGTTAGCTGCGGTTGGCAGCTCATCTAGGAGAAGGAAAACTCTGATCTCAAACCTCCGCTGCCTTGTGGCGATACCCACTCGTGGGGAAGGCTTCGGGAGTGAACCCCGAGGGAAAATCCAGAGCTGGAGTCCCTGACGCAATTTACGTTGAGTTTAATGCTGACTGGCAACTCTGGTGATGCCGCTGGTGCTGAACTGGATCAGTCTCTGTCGTTCCTTTGGATTCATCAGCTGCATGGAGAGGGGGAGCCTGTTACATGGGCAACAGCTTGCTCTTCATGTCGTCCTGCCCTGGCTTACATATCTAGACAGCTAGGACTCAACATCCATGGTCGACCCTGACTGGCAGTGGCCTCATCCATCTCAAAAAATGACTGATAAATAAACTTATTATCCCTCTCAACCTCATTCTCCTGCCTTCTCTCCGTAACCTTTGACACCCTGACTAATCACGAGCCTATCAACCTGCGCTTTAAGTATACCTAATGACTTGGTCTCCACAGCCATCTTCCCTAGGGTAGGGAGTCCAAAATTTAAGGGAGCATTTAGAATGAGAGGGGAGAGATTTAAAAGGGATCTGAGCGGCAACATTTTCAAACAGAGGGTAGTGAAAAGGTAAGACGAGGGAACACACACCAGTCCTCCTAGAGGGAGCAGGAGTGAAGAGAGCGAGCAATTTCAAGATCCTGCATGTCAACATTTCTGAGGATCTATCCGGAGCCTAACATCCTGATCCAATTACAGGTGGCATGACAGCGGCTATATTTCATTCAGAGTTTAAGGAGATTTGATATGTCACCAAACACACTCGCAAGTGGAGAGCATTCTAACTGGCTAAATCACCGTCTGGGGTGGGGTGGGGGGGGGAGGTGCTACTGTACAGGATCAAAATAAGCTGCAGAGAGTTATAAACTTAATCAGCTCCATCACGGGCATCAGCCTCCATAGTATCCAGAACATCTTCAAGGAGCGATGCCTCAGAAAGGCGGCGTCCATCATTAAAGACCCCATCACCCAGGACATGCCCTCTTCTCATTGCTACCATCAGAAGGAGGTTCAGGAGCCTGAAGACACACACTCAATGATTCAGGAACAGCTTCTTCCCCTCTGCCATCAGGGAGGAGGTACAGGAGCCTGAAGACACACACTCAATGATTCAGGACAGCTTCTTCCCCTCTGCCATCAGGGAGGAGGTACAGGAGCCTGAAGACACATACTCAGCGATTCAGGAACAGCTTCTTCCCCTCTGCCATCAGGGAGGAGGTACAGGAGCCTGAAGACACACACTCAATGATTCAGGAACAGCTTCTTCCCCTCTGCCATCAGGGAGGAGGTACAGGAGCCTGAAGACACACACTCAGCGATTCAGGAACAGCTTCTTCCCCTCTGCCATCAGGGAGGAGGTACAGGAGCCTGAAGACACACACTCAACGATTCAGTAACAGCTTCTTCCCCTCTGCCATCAGGGAGGAGGTACAGGAGCCTGAAGACACACACTCAGTGATTCAGGAACAGCTTCTTCCCCTCTGCCATCAGGGAGGAGGTACAGGAGCCTGAAGACACACACTCAGTGATTCAGGAACAGCTTCTTCCCCTCTGCCATCAGGGAGGAGGTACAGGAGCCTGAAGACACACACTCAATGATTCAGGAACAGCTTCTTCCCTCCACCATCTGATTTCTGAATGGACACTGAACCCATGAACACCACCTCATTGCTTTTTTATTTCTATTTTTGCACTACTTTTTTAACTACTTAATATAAATATACTTGGGGATGGGTGACGTCTCGCTCACTTAAGGAAGGTGAAGTGTCTTCCTTAGCCTCTCACTTCCAGGTGTAGTGATTGCCACAGGACCACTGTTTGCTTGTCTCTCGCATGTGACCTCTCCTGAACTGCTGGCCCATAGCAACACCTTCACGTGGTGTCCCTGTTCGCTGTGTCGTGGAGCGACCGAGTGTCCAGCTGGCATTGGTGAAGGACAATTCCGATTCCAAACCCAGGTAGATGGGACTTGTTAGCCTTGCCGTGCAGTCTGTCTAGGAGAGGGAAATCTCCGATACTCAACCTACAGTCCTGCGGTCACCACAGTCGTCACAGCTGGCTGTGCCATTGTGGAATGTCCTCTGGGCTAAAGAGTGGAATCGGTCCCCGCATACTGATCGTCACCATAAACCCACAGCACGGGTGGGAAGAAAAGTGCTAGAGTGATGGAGAAGGGGCTCTTCTAGTCACCAATGATCCCTCCTGAGAACTCTTCTTCTCGCCTGATCTTCGCAAGTGATGAACCAGTCATCATCATCATATATACACTTACTGTAATTCATGGTTTCTTTCTAATCTTATGTATTACATTGTACTGCTGCCACCAAGACAACAAACTTCACAACGTATGCCGGTGATGTTAAACCCGATTCTGAATATGTGGAACGAGCTGCCAGAGGAAGTGGGTGAGGAGAGTACAGTAGATGCATTTAAGAAACACTTGGATTGATATATGGAGCTGGAGTGGGGGGGGGAGCTTGAAGGTATATGAGGCAAATGCAGGAAATTGGGAATAGTTGGGTGGCCACTGTGGTCGGCATAGACTTGATGGGCCAAAGGGTCTGTATTGCTCTGTTTTTGTTGTTTGTCATCTGTTTCAATGATCTAGATGATGGTGTAGTAAGCTGGATCAGCACGTTTGCAGATGACACCAAGACTGGGGGTGTAGTGGACAGCGAGGAAGACTATTAGAGCTTGCAGAGGGATCCTGACCAGCCGGAACAATGGGCTGAAAAACGGCAGATGGAATTTAATGCAGACAAGTGTGAAATGTTGCACTTCAGTAGAATCAATCAGGGTAGGTCTTATACAGAGAATGATAGGGCACTGAGGAGTGTGGTAGCACAAAGGGATCTGGGAATACAGGTACATAATTCATTGAAGGTGATGTCACAGGTAGATGGGGTCATAAAGAAAGGCTTTGGCACATTAGCCTTCATAAATCAAAGTGCTGAGTACAGGAGCTGGGAGGTTATGTTGAAGCTGTGTAAGTGATTGGTGGGGCCTAATTTGGAGTATTGTATGCAGTTTTGCTCACCAACATACAGGAAAGATGCAAAGAAGGTTGAAAGAATACAGAGAAAATTTACAAGGATGTTGTCAGGCCTGAAGGGATAGGGCAGAAGGTAGGAGATACGAGCTGAAAGGGAAATGGATCAGGCATTATGAAAAGACGCAAACACTACTCAGTGGGCCAAGTGGTCTAATCCTGCTGCTATATCTGACAGGAAGGAGGTACAGGAGCCTGAAGACACACACTCAATGATTCAGGAACAGCTTCTTCCCCTCTGCCATCAGGGAGGAGGTACAAGAGCCTGAAGACACACACTCAGCGATTCAGGAACAGCTTCTTCCCCTCTGCCATCAGGGAGGGGGTACAGGAGCCTGAAGACACACACTCAATGATTCAGCAACAGCTTCTTCCCCTCTGCCATCCGATTTCTGAATGAACACCACCTCACTACTTTTTTATTTTTTGCCCTCTATTGGCACAACTTATTGGATTTATATATATAGCTCCAAGGTTGTCAAGCCAAGGGGTGGCAGTGGGGACAAGCTCCCTCTACCTAAAAGTGCTCCTCACGCACACACCTCAAACAGCCTCTGACAACCAAGTCCAACTCCTGGCCTTCTCGTGTGGCTTAGCCTCTAAGCCCAGTGGAACTGTTTCTACTGACAGGAGAAGGGGCGAAGGCGGGTCCTGGTGCCTTAAATCCAGTGCTTCGGGTAGATGGAGCTCGTCAGCCTGGGGAGGCAGTCCATCTAAGAGATGGAAAACTCTGGTTTCAAACCTCGTTCTGGCAACTCCTGCGACAACACTGGTGCCAAGCTGTATCGGCCCTTGCCCTTCCCTTGGACAAAATCGGTGTCGTGGAGAGGGGAGACTTGCAGCATGGGCAACTGCCGGTCTCCCATACAACCTTGTCCAGGCCTGTGCCCTGGAGAGGATGAGATTGTCCATCACTAACGGATGCCATCACATATATACAGTACTGTGCAAAACTTCTAAGCACACAATTAGGGTGTCTAAGACTTTTTTTCAACATGGAGGAGAGAGCAAGTTTGTAAATCTGGTGGGAGCAAAGGATGTTGGGAATGGTGAGTGTGGAACGACTGTAAACATTACAGTGCAACACATAAAATTACTACAGTACTGAGCAAAAGTCTTGGTCCTGAAGAAGAGTAGTAATATTACTTTATGTGTTGTGTGAGTGTGTTATATGTACTGTGTTGTGCTCCATGGGAGGGGTAGGACAGGGGGCAGAGAAGGAGTGCCAGGGGTAAGGAAGGGGGTGACATGGGTGCAGACCCAACCAGCCCTGAGACACCAGGCAAGGTCATTGGTTTATTGATCATTACAGAATGTTTCTCTGGTGCTTCCCACTCCCTCCCCTCTCCCTCCCCCTTTTCCCAACCATGATTCCCCTCTCCCTGCCCCCTTCCCACTCTCAGTCCACAATAGAGACCCAGATCAGAATCAGGTTTATCATCACTCACATATGTCATGAACTTGTTTATTTTTGTGGCAGCAGTACAGTGCAATACATAAAATTACTACAGTACTGTGTAAAAGTCTTGGTCCTGAAGAAGAGTAGTAATATTACTTTATGTGTTGTGTGAGTGTGTTATATGTATTGTGTTGTGCACCTTAGTCCAGAGGAACAATGTTTCGTTTGCTTGTGTACATGTGTATGGTTGAATGACAATAAACTCGAACTTGAGAATGAACTATGGAGAGGAATAAACAGTTGACATTTTGGGTTGAGACCCTTCATCAGGAGTGGAAAGGAAAGGGGAAGAAGCTGGAATAAAGTGGAGGGAGGGGAAGGAGGACAAGCTGGGCAGGTGACAGGTGAGACCAGGTGAGGGGGAAGGTAGGTGAGAAGTGAGAAAGTGAGAGGAGATAGGTGGGAAAAAGTAAAGGGATGAAACCTATCACCTCCTAGATTCTCACTTCATTCCCCCCCCCCCCCCACCCACCCACCTTCCACCTCACCTGCTCTCTCCTATCACCTGCCAGCTTGTCTTCCTTTCCCTCCCCCAACTCCTTATTCTGACATCTTCCCCCTTCCTTTCCAGTCCCGGTGAAGGGTCTCGGCCCAAAATTTTCCTCCAGCATTTTGTGTGCGTTGCTCTGGATTTCCAGCATCTGCAGAATCTCCAGTGTGTATGCCGGTCAGAGGGGACAGCCTTGGCTGCAGGCTACTCCGGGATCTCAGAAATACGGGAATACTAGGAACCTGAGACGTCGAGAATCAGAATCAGGTTTAATAACACGTGAGATTTGTTGTTTTATGGCAGCTGTGCAATGCGGGTACATAATGAAAAAATACTATAAACTACAGTAAGAAATATATTTAAAACTCTGTTATACAAATAGTGCAAAAAAAGTGGAAAAAAGTAGTGAGGTAGTGATCGTGGGTTCAATGTCCATTCAGAAATCAGATGGCAGAGGGGAAGAAGCTGTTCCTGAATCGTTGAGTGTGTGTCTTCAGGCTCCTGTACCTCCTCCCTGATGGCAGAGGGGAAGAAGCTGTTCCTGAATCGCTGAGTGTGTGTCTTCAGGCTCCTGTACCTCCTCCCTGATGGCAGAGGGGAAGAAGCTGTTCCTGAATCACTGAGTGTGGTCTTCAGGCTCCTGTACCTCCTCCCTGATGGTAGAGGGGAAGAAGCTGTTCCTGAATCGCTGAGTGTGTGTCTTCAGGCTCCTGTACCCCCTCCCTGATGGCAGAGGGGAAGAAGCTGTTCCTGAATCGCTGAGTGTGTGTCTTCAGGCTCCTGTACCCCCTCCCTGATGGCAGAGGGGAAGAAGCTGTTCCTGAATCGCTGAGTGTGTGTCTTCAGGCTCCTGTACCTCCTCCCTGATGGCAGAGGGGAAGAAGCTGTTCCTGAATCGTTGAGTGTGTGTCTTCAGGCTCCTGTACCTCCTCCCTAATGGCAGAAACTGCTCACCCTTTCCACTGCTGATCCCTCGATGAGGACTGGTGTTGCCCCTCAATTTCCCCTTCCTGAAGTCCACAATCATTTCCTTGATCTAACTGACACTGAGTGCAAGGTAGTCAACTGGCTGATCTACCAGTGGAGACTGTGTTAGATGGTGTAAAGACGTCGACGTGTTTGAACTCTGCAGCCTCTCGGGGCCAACCAAAGGTTAACTTTGCTCTTTACAATGTGGTTTTTATGATCAAGGTGATACTGGACTCTGAATACAGCAGGTCTGCAGCATCAGTGACCCGTCCTTTGTTCAGAGCAGCCGACTGGGGCGTCGAAAGAGCCGGCGGATAGATCAGAGAAGGAGAACCCGGACACGGCCAGGAGGGGGAGAAGCAGGCGCTGGGGACGGAGGAGGCGAAGCCGGCGGACGGTCCGGAAAAGATGAAGCCAGCGGATAGCCAGAGAAGGAGAAGGGGAAGCTGGTAGACGGCCAGAGAAGGAGAAGGGGAAGCTGGTAGACGGCCAGAGAAGGAGAAGGGGAAGCCGGCAGACGGCCAGAGAAGGAGAAGGGGAAGCTGGCAGAAGGCCAGCGAAGGAGAAGGGGAAGCTGGCAGACGGCCAGAGAAGGAGAAGGGGAAGCTGGCAGATGGCCAGAGAAGGAGAAGGGGAAGCTGGCAGACGGCCAGCGAAGGAGAAGGGGAAGCTGGCAGACGGCCAGAGAAGGAGAAGGGGAAGCTGGCAGACGGCCAGCGAAGGAGAAGGGGAAGCTGGCAGACGGCCAGAGAAGGAGAAGGGGAAGATGGCAGATGGCCAGAGAAGGAGAAGGGGAAGCTGGCAGATGGCCAGAGAAGGAGAAGGGGAAGATGGCAGACGGCCAGAGAAGGAGAAGGGGAAGATGGCAGATGGCCAGAGAAGGAGAAGGGGAAGCTGACAGATGGCCAGAGAAGGAGAAGGGGAAGCTGGCAGATGGCCAGAGAAGGAGAAGGAGAAGATGGCAGATGGCCAGAGAAGGAGAAGGGGAAGCTGGCAGATGGCCAGAGAAGGAGAAGGAGAAGATGGCAGATGGCCAGAGGAGAAGGGGAAGCTGGCAGACGGCCAGCGAAGGAGAAGGGGAAGCTGGCAGACGGCCAGAGAAGGAGAAGGGGAAGATGGCAGATGGCCAGAGAAGGAGAAGTGGAAGATGGCAGATGGCCAGAGAAGGAGAAGGGGAAGCTGGCAGACGGCCAGAGAAGGAGAAGGGGAAGCTGGTAGACGGCCAGAGAAGGAGAAGGGGAAGATGGCAGACGGCCAGAGAAGGAGAAGGGGAAGCTGGTAGACGGCCAGAGAAGGAGAAGGGGAAGATGGCAGACGGCCAGAGAAGGAGAAGGGGAAGCTGGTAGATGGCCAGAGAAGGAGAAGGGGAAGCTGGCAGACGGCCAGAGAAGGAGAAGGGGAAGCTGGTAGATGGCCAGAGAAGGAGAAGGGGAAGCTGGTAGATGGCCAGAGAAGGAGAAGGGGAAGATGGCAGACAGCCAGAGAAGGAGTAGGGGAAGCTGGTAGATGGCCAGAGAAGGAGAAGGGGAAGATGGCAGATGGCCAGAGAAGGAGAAGGGGAAGCTGACAGATGGCCAGAGAAGGAGAAGGGGAAGCTGGCAGATGGCCAGAGAAGGAGAAGGAGAAGATGGCAGATGGCCAGAGAAGGAGAAGGGGAAGCTGGCAGATGGCCAGAGAAGGAGAAGGAGAAGATGGCAGATGGCCAGAGGAGAAGGGGAAGCTGGCAGACGGCCAGCGAAGGAGAAGGGGAAGCTGGCAGACGGCCAGAGAAGGAGAAGGGGAAGATGGCAGATGGCCAGAGAAGGAGAAGGGGAAGATAGCAGATGGCCAGAGAAGGAGAAGGGGAAGCTGGCAGACGGCCAGAGAAGGAGAAGGGGAAGCTGGCAGACGGCCAGAGAAGGAGAAGGGGAAGATGGCAGACGGCCAGAGAAGGAGAAGGGGAAGCTGGTAGACGGCCAGAGAAGGAGAAGGGGAAGATGGCAGACGGCCAGAGAAGGAGAAGGGGAAGCTGGTAGATGGCCAGAGAAGGAGAAGGGGAAGCTGGCAGACGGCCAGAGAAGGAGAAGGGGAAGCTGGTAGATGGCCAGAGAAGGAGAAGGGGAAGCTGGTAGATGGCCAGAGAAGGAGAAGGGGAAGATGGCAGACAGCCAGAGAAGGAGTAGGGGAAGCTGGTAGATGGCCAGAGAAGGAGAAGGGGAAGCTGGCAGACGACCAGAGAAGGAGAAGAGGAAACTGGCAGATGGCCAGAGAAGGAGAAGGGGAAGCCGGCAGATGGCCAGAGAAGGAGAAGGGGAAGATGACAGATGGCCAGAGAAGGAGAAGGGGAAGCTGGTAGATAGCCAGAGAAGGAGAAGGGGAAGATGACAGATGGCGAGAGAAGGAGAAGGGGAAGCTGGTAGATGGCCAGAGAAGGAGAAGGGGAAGATGACAGATGGCCAGAGAAGGAGAAGAGGAAACTGGCAGACGGCCAGAGAAGGAGAAGGGGAAGCTGGTAGATAGCCAGAGAAGGAGAAGGGGAAGCTGGTAGATGGCCAGAGAAGGAGAAGGGGAAGCCGGGCGGTTGGCCGGGTGAAGTAGAAGCTGGTCCTCGGCCGGGAGAGGGAGAAGCTAGCCGATGGGTCTGAGAAGGAAAATCCGGCACTTGCCCAGTAGAAAGTTCGGAGGAGTTTTCTGGGTGCAGACGATGCTAGTGCCTGCTAATCGAAGTTGGTGAGTGAAACCAGCATGCAGTGTAACCACGAGTGACATTTCCCCTGCAATCGCAAAACCCTGTTGGACATCGATAATGTAAGCTGCTGCAGGCCTGTTTCCCTTGTTTGATGGGGAGACAGGCGACGAGGGAGCAGCGTGGCCTCGGTTGTAGTGAGGACTGGCACTCAAGCAGGGGGCTTGCCGCTGCTGCAGTCCAGGTGAGGAGATGCCGGAGGCGGTGTAGTGTGGCGTCCGTGCTCGGTCGGAGGCTGAGCTCTCCCGTCAGTGCTATCCCGTGTCGACCAATGGAATGACAGGCTGGGAGCTGTATCAACAACCTGCATGTCACTCCGGGCCTTGGACTGTACATGTGTAACTGCACACGTGTGTGTCTCGTTATTTAGAATGTAGGTTATGCACCTTGGCCCCAGAGGAACACTGTCTCGCTCAACTGTATCCATGTATGGTTTGAAGGATAATTAAACTTAATTTGGTTTGATTTGAGAGCAGGGCACAGTAATTCATCACCATCGTCATCGTTCTGTGCTGTGTCGTATGACGTGGGCGATTGTGATCTTCCATTGTCTTTAATCTGAGACTGGAGAGGAAGGGGGTGGAAGCCAGAATAAGCCCTTCAAAACTTTTTCCTGTCCATCCCTTGCAACTCATGAATGCCAAGCGCTGTCGACCGAGATTTTTTCTTCCGTCAGTTTTTCCCATCACTGCAAGATGTCTGAGCTTCCGTTTCCTCAGTACCTGCCCCAGAAATTCCAGCAGCCGTTTCCTGATCGATGATATCAGCTCGCCTCATAGATCAGCTTTTCACAACACTTCCTCATTTGTTACTCTGCCCTTCCACCATATTTTCATCATTCTTCTCAAAAACCACATTTCTCTAGCTGCAAGTCTTCCTTAGCTTTGCTTTGATATCCTCCAACATTAGCCTCCACGTGTTAGTGGGGAATGAACGTAGCACCACAACTCTCCGAGTTTCGTACCCACAGAAATTAGCCCAGCAAATCACACGCACGGCACTCTAATGAGACAAAGAATTTATCAGAATTATAGCCATTTATACCTTAAGTCTGCCATTTACATCTTTTACCCTTTAAAAATAATGAGGCGATCTTGTTAACAACCTTCTCCACCATCCACGCTATGTAATAAGAAAGGTCACGGCTGCTACTGACCTGGTGTTCTACGTGCTACTCACTGTTACCCAGGGCCTAATTTGCACACTCTGTGCCTTCTCCATGGCTAATTGAACTCTGCTGTAAGGAGATAAAAGATTAGTTGCAACACGCATAGAATGCTGGAGGAGCTCCACATAAATAAATAGTCGACGTCTCAGGCCAAGACCCTTCTTCAGGACTGGAAGGGAAGGGGGCAGAAGGCGGAATAAGAAGGTGGGGAGAGGGGAAGGCCTGATGAAGGACTGGGCCTAAAATATCGACTGTTTTTCATTTCCATAGATGCTGCCTGACCTGCTGAGTTCCTCCAGCATTTTGTGTGTGTGTTTCCAGCATCTGCAGAATCTCTTGTGTTTAAAAGATTAGTTGCGGATGCTGGGTATTTTGCTCCTTCTGACCATGGAGCTCACAGAGATCAAGATCAGGATAGGAGCGGGAAGGAGGGAGTATGTGGCCTGACCGATCACGGTAACTGCAGCTGAGGGGAGGAGATTTAACTCAGCAGGTCAGGCAGCATCTTCGGAGGAATAAACGGACAACATTTCGGGCTGAGACCCTCCATCAGAACTGGGAAGGGTGGGGGCAGAAGCCAGAATAAAAAGGTGGGTGGGGGGGGGAGAGGGAAAGGTGTAGAAGTTCTCAGCAGATAGGTGAGACCAGGTGAGGGGGAAGGTGAGTTAGAATCTCACTTTGGAGTTACAGCGTTTCATATTCCATTCATGCAGCCTCCTACCTGACAACATAAACACTGATTTCTCTGACTTCCAGGAATTTCTCCCCCCTCCCCCTTCTCTCTTCTTCCATTCCCCATTCTGGCTCACCAGGTAGGTAGGTAGGTTAACGAGTTGTTGTAAGTTACCCGTGATTAGGTCAGGGTTAATCGGGTTTGTCGGTGGGAGGGGTTTACCAGGGCAGTGTGGCTCGAGGGCCGGGAGGGCCTACTCCGCAAGGTGTCGCTAAATAACAAATTATACTGTGTGTTTCACAGGAAATGATGAGGTAGTGGAGGGACTCAGCGGGTTTGGAGGGAAACGTACAGTCCTGATGAAGAGTTTTGGCTCTGAAACATCTTGTGCTGTGGGAGGAAAGAGCCTTGGTTTTCGTTGTTGCTGTTCTGCTGAGCATTGTGGGATTGCTATGTTGGCGCAAGAATGTGTGGCGACACTTGAGGGCTGCCCCCAGCACGTCCTCAGTCTGTGTTGGTTGTTAACGCAAGCGCCAGCTTTCACTGTGTGGTCCGCTGTACATTCGATAAATAATTCTGAATCTGAATCTGAATCGAAGCGACTCTAAGATAAAGATGAGCTTTATTTGTCCTACGTGCATCGAAACGTACAGTGAGATGTGCCGTTTCAGTCATTGACCAACAGAGTCCGGGAATGGGGGCAGCCTGCAAGTGTGACCCGGGTTCGATTCCCACTGCTGCCTGGAAGGGGTTCGTATCTTCCTCCCATGTCTTGTGGGTTTCCTCCAGGTGCTCTGGTTCCCTCCCACATTCCAAAGGTTCGGGTTAGTAAGTTGTGGGCATGCTATAAGATAAAGGCAAAGCAACACAAGTAGGCCATTTGGCCCATCGAGGCTGCTCCGCCATATCATCGTGGCTGATCCATTTCCCTCTCAGCCCCAATCTCCTGCCTTCTCCTTGCATCCCTTCATGCCCTGACTGACCAAAAATCTATCACCCTCTACCTTAAATACACCAGTGACTTGGCCTCCACCGATGCCTGTGGCAATGAATTCCACAGGTTCACCACTCTCTGGCTGAAGAAATTCCTCCTCATCTCCATTCTAAATGGACGTCCCTCTGTCCTGAGACTGAGTTGTCTGGTCTTAGACTCCCCCCATATAGGAAACATCCAGTCCACATCCACTCGGTCGAAGCCTTCCAACATTCGATAGGTTCTAATGAAATCGCCCTCTGAAATCCGGTGAGTTCAGGCCCAGAGCCATCAAATGCTTCTCGCACGATAAGCCTCCCAATCCCTGATTCATTGTGACCCTCCTCTGAACCCTCTCCAATGTCAGCATATGCTTTCATAGGTGAGGAGCTCACAACTGTTTGCAATACTCCATGAGGCCTCACCAGTGCCTCATAAAGCCTCAACGTTACGTCCTTGCTTTGCTGGTGCTGGAAGCGCTGCCACATCAGAGGGCTGCCCCAGGGCACCATGGTAGTGTGACGCTATTACAGATCAGGGTGTCGGAGTTCTGAGTTCAATTCCGGCACTCTCTGTACCAAGCTTGTACGTTCCTCCCTCTGAGTGTGTAGGTTTCCTCCGGGTTTTACAGTTCCCTCCCACAGTCAAAAGATCATTGTAAA
Organism: Hemitrygon akajei; assembly: GCF_048418815.1. Lineage (NCBI taxonomy): Eukaryota > Metazoa > Chordata > Chondrichthyes > Myliobatiformes > Dasyatidae > Hemitrygon > Hemitrygon akajei. The sequence goes on along the minus strand of NC_133130.1, from coordinate 129,176,141 downwards.
TTGTCTCGTGATTAGGCTGGGGTTAAATCGGTGGTGCATGAAATTGGACAGAAAGGGCCTGTTTGGTGCTGATTTTCTAAATAAAAATGCCCGGTGCAATTTGATGTATTTCACTCTACATGTGACAAATGAAGTTAATCTTTATCATGAGTGTGGAATGACTGATCAGAATCAGGCCAGGGGTGCTAGCCCTCAACTGATAGGTGGAGATACAAGACTCTCTTTATTCTCTCCCATTTCCACAATGAGCGAGCAGAGGTCTTTAATCACATTCTCTCTACTAGTGGGATTCACGCCTATGTCCCTGATCAACAATACCAGAGGCGGGAGGTCCCTGAACTTCTGGATGCAATCTTCAAGGACTAACGTTTCCCATCATTCACTCTGAAATCCAGGCAGTAACACAGAGTAACCCCCAGTGACCCAGGCAGAATAGGTCTGTTTGACACAGATCTCAAAGGTTCATTCATTATCAGAGTATCCAACCCTGAGATTCGTCCTCACCAGAGAGTCACGAAACGAAGAAAACGATGCAGTCATTCAAACAAAATCTTCAAATCCACCCCCCACACAAAAAAGAATGGCAACACAATCATCAGCCTCCCCAACCCCAAATTAACAAAGCATGCCCAGCGGCAACAAGAACTTCAACCCTCCAGCTACAGCGAGCGATGGGCCGCCACACAGACTTCTTCTCCCCCCAGCAGCGAGATCCGTCCCAATAGCGATCAAAAGGTGGGCAGTCGGTGCCAAACTCTCACCCGCCTTCCCCATTCACCTCAATGTTTCAATCTTCCTCGACACTTTAATCACCAAAGTGGAGTTGGTCATTGGCCTGGAGGCAAAGCACTGCATCACTCAATTGATGTCCAAACTGTAAATCACAGGCTCTACCTGTTCCTGAAACACATTTAAGATGAAAAGCAGACACAAAAGAAGATGTAAAAGACATAAAAGATCTGTGCAACCTAAAGAGTAGACAAATATTCTAAAAGCAAGGACATGAGCCAGCATAATCCGATAGCAATTATCTGCAAATCACTTTCAACTTACACTGATTGGAGTTTTAGGTTTCTTGTTTATCTGCATGGATAATTGTGTCCGAAATCTTCAACTTCAACCAGTAAAACATAGAAACATAGAAAACCTACAGCACAATACAGCCCCTTCGGCCCAAAATGCTGTGCCGTGCGTGTCTTTACCTGAGAAATTACCTAGTGTTACCCATTGCCCTCTATTTTTCTAAGCTCCATGTACCTGCCCAGGAGTCTCTCAAATGACCCTACTGTATCTGCCTCCACTATCATCGCCGGCAGCCCATTCCACGCACTCACCACTCTCTGAGTAAAAAACTTACCCCTGACATCTCCTCTGTACCTACTCCCAAGCACCTTAAAACTGTGCCCTCTCGTGCTAGCCATTTCAGCCCTGGGAAAAAGCCTCTGACTATCCACGTGATCAATGCCTCTCATCATCTTATAAACTGAAAAAAAGTCCCCAGGGCCAGACTGGGAAATAATACTTTATTTTTGTAGACCCGGGTGACTTCTTCCAATTAGTTGGCAAAAGAGGTTATTCTTCTTTTCTCAGGTCTCTCTTTTCTTTTAAAGGTGGCTGGGGCTCTGTCAGAGTCCGTGATCTACAGCTGCAACTCAGACTACGGTTCTCCGCGAGCGGAGGGTGTTCACACCAGCCAAGCAGTCTGCTGGTTTGATGTTTCCATGTGTGGACTGGAGGATGTGCGCCTTCGGGGTGTGGCCCCATAGTCCTTGCCGCTTGAAGTGTTGCGGGAGACTGAAACATTGAGACAACAGGCAGTGTGTGCTGTTGTTGGAAGAAGGCCCCCCTTCCCTCCCTCTCTCTCTCTCTCTCTCTCGATGGAGGGTGAGAGCCTCTCAGTATCTGAGATGTGGGGCTTGGAGAAGCAACATTGAACAGTGAGATGTTGTTGAAAGAGCAATCTCTCTCTCTCCCTCGCTGGTGAGAGAAAACCAGTCTGAGATACTGAAGTGTGTGTAGGCCTCCATTAGTCTCAATAGACCATGGATTTGCACCTGGGCAAGGTTTTTGTTATGGGAGACTGGCAGTTGCCCAAGCTGCAAGTCTCCCCTCTCCACACCACCGATGTTGTCCAAGGGAAGGGCATTAGGACCCATTCAGCTTGGCACCAGTGTCGTCGCAGAGCAATGTGTGGTTAAGTGCCTTGCTCAAGGACACACACGCTACCTCAGCCAAGGCTCGAACTAGCGACCTTCAGATCACTAGACAAACACACTAACCACTTGGCCACACGCCAACTGAAGTGCTGGATAATGGACTGTAGTTTTTGATGGACTCTAGATCAAAGTCTCTTTGGGGGGGTTTTGCTATTGCTGGCATGGTGTGGGGAGGTAAAGGTTTAGTGCTGCTGCAAGTGGGGAGAGGGTCGATGTTTCTGCAGTTGCTTGTATGTGGGAGGGAGAGGGGGCTTTAGCATTCTACTGTTTCTACCATTCATTCTGTGGGGCTTCTTGTTTCGTGGATGTCTGTGAAGAAAAACAATTTCAGGTTGTGTACTGTATACATTCTCTGATATTAAATTGAATCATTTGAACCATTTACAAAATGCAGTGCCCTGCTAAATCTGCATTTTTATTCAATGTTGCTTAAGAACAATGCTTGTGGCTTCACATACACCCAGTGTTCACTTCATTAGATCCCCCTGTATCTAATAAAGAGGCCAGTGAGTGTACGTTCGTGGTCTTCTGCTGCTGTAGCACACCCACTTCAAGCTTCAATGTGTTGTGCGTTCAGAGAAGCTCTTCTGCACACCACTGCCGTACATTCAGAGATGCCCCTCTGCATGCCTCTGTTGTAACACCTGGTCAGTTGAATTACTGGCACATTCCTGTCAGTTTGAACCAGACTGCCCATTCTCCTCTGACCTCTGTCAATAACAAGACGTTTTCACCCACAGAACTGCCGCTCACTGGATGTTTTTTGTTTTTTGCACCATTTTCTGTAAACTCTAGAGACTGTTGTGCATGAAAATCCCAGGAGATCAGCAGTTTCTGAGATACTCAAACCACCCCATCTGGCACCAACAATCATTCCACAGGCATAATCACTGAGATTACATTTTTCCCCACTCTGATGTTTGGTCTGAGTGACGTATGAACCTCTTGTCCATGTCCGCATGCTTTTCTGCCTTGAATTGCTGCCACACGATTGGCTGATTAGATATTTGCATTAATGAGCAGGTGTACCTAATAAAGTGGCCTGTGAGAGTGTGCTTCCACAAGTCTCCTCCCTTTACCTTATCTCAGCTTTGCAATGTACTCTACATTGACAGTCGGTCTTTTCCTTACCTGCACACAACATTTCCTCTGAAAACAAGTAGACAACTTGCTTCATCTACTTCTACCTGGCCAGTGAGTGTAGATTCCTGAGCGGGACTAGGAACCCATCTACTCGCAGATCACACAGGTGTGTGGCAGTACCAGGGTGCTGCGAATCGGGGCTAGTACAAGGACTGGGACAGTGGACAAAACGCCTCTACTGCCCTCTGAAAGGAGCTGGAAGATCAGCTTTATTTGGCACACGTGCATCGAAACAAACAGTGACGTGCGTCGTTTGCGTAAAATCAAAGTCAGCGAGGGTGCGCTGGGGGCAGCCCGCAAAGGCAGGATAGAAAGCGACCTATCTGGGTGCTTCACGGCCTGGAACGGTAACTGCTCTGCCCGTAACGGGGGAAAGCAGTCTCCCCTCCACAGACTCTGTCTATGCTTCTCACTGCCTCAGAGAAACAATCTACATGATAAAAGACTCCACCTTCCCCAAACATTCTCCCTCCATCCCCTCCCTCTGGGCAGAAGCCTGAAAGTGCAAACAGCAGCTTGAAAGACAATCTCTATTCTGCCTTTAGACTATTGAATGGCTCTCTAGTACAGTAAGATGGACAGTTGCCCTCACAATCTACCTCTTCATGGCTGGTGGAATCAGTTCTATTCATGCTTTTAATAATTAAAGTTGAAATACACAAGACTAAAATCGCAGTTTTTAAATCTCTATTTTTCACCATATGTTGTGTTTGTCTCCACCTATCGGTGGAAAACTGGTATAGCAGTTATGTAACAGTTTGTTACTTTTTGATTTTTTCACCTTAAAATTATGCCCACTCGTGTTAGTCATCCCCACCCTGGAAAAAGGTCTGGCTGACCTCTCTATCTGCCAAATGCCTCTATCAAGTCATCTCTCATCCTCCTTCGCTTCAAAGAGACAGGCTAGGGCTTTTCGCTTTGAAGCAAAGGAGAAATTTCATTGCACCCTGCTGTACATAACAATAAAATAAACATGAAAGTCTGCAGATGCTGGAAATCTAGATCAATACACACACACAAGATGCTGGAGGAACTCAGCAGGTCAGGCAGTAACTGTGGAGATGAATAAACTGTCAGTGTTTCAGGCCGAGACCCTTCCTCGGGATACTGTCTGACCTGCTGAGTTCCTCCAGCATTTTGTGTGTGTTACTCTGTCCATAGAAACTGTCTGACCTGCTGAGTTCCTCCAGCATTTTGTGTGTGTTACTCTGTCCATAGATACTGTCTGACCTGCTGAGTTCCTCCAGCATTTTGTGTGTGTTACTCTGTCCATAGACATTGTCTGACCTGCTGAGTTCCTCCAGCATTTTGTGTGTGTTACTCTGACCATAGATACTGTCTGACCTGCTGACTTCCTCCAGCATTTTGTGTGTGTTACTCTGACCATAGATACTATCTGACCTGCTGAGTTCCTCCAGCATTTTGTGTGTGTTACTCTGTCCATAGACATTGTCTGACCTGCTGAGTTCCTCCAGCATTTTGTGTGTGTTACTCTGTCCATAGATACTGTCTGACCTGCTGAGTTCCACCAGCATTTTGTGTGTGTTACTCGGATTTCCAGCATCTGCAGAACCTCTTGTTTAGAATTTATTCTGCATTATATTATTGTTTTCTCTTGTACCGCCTCAATGCATTGATGAGATTACATGATTTGTATTTCTTGCAAAACCTTGTTTACCAATGTCAAACTAATAAACATTAATTACTTATGCATTAAAATAGAGCACAGAACAGACTGTTCCAGCCCTTTGAGCCAGACCACCCAGCAAACCTCAATATAACCCTAGCCTAATCACAGAACAATTTACAATGCCCAATTAACCTAACAACCAGTACATCTTCACCAGTCCTCATCGAGGGATCAAAAGTGGAGAGAGTTGAGAAATTTCAAGTTCCTGGGAGTCGATATCTCTGAGGATCTATCCTGGACCCCAACATATCGATGCAACTACAAAGAAGGAACGACAGTGGCTATATTTCATTAGGAGTTTAAGGAGGTTTGGTCTGTCACCAAAAGCACTTGGAAGTTTTTCCAGATGTACAACAAAGAGCATTCCACCTGTCTGCATCACTGTCTGGGGCTGAGGGGCTACTGCACAGGATCGAAGTAAGCTGCAGAGAGTTGTAAACTTAGTCAGCTCCATCATGGACACCAGCCTCCATAGTATCCAGGACATCTTCAAGGAGCGATGCCTCAGAAAGGCAGCGTCCATCGTTAAGGATCCGATCACCCAGGACAAGCCCTCTTCTCATTGCTACCATCAGGGAGGAGATACAGGAGCCTGAAGGCACACACTCAACGATTCAGGAACAGTTTCTTCCTCTCTGTCACCCGATTTCTCAATGGACACTAGTTTTTTTCCCCAATTTTTTGCACTGCTTATTTAATTTAACTATTATATATATTTACTGTAATTCATTGTTTTTTTTCTCCCTATTATCATGTATTGCATTGTACTGCTGCCACAAAGTTTAATAATTTCACATTATCTGCCGGTGATATTAAATCTGATTCTGATCCTTTGGACTGTGGGAGGAACCTGGAGCACTGGAGGAAAACCCACACATTCCATACAGACACTCCTTACATGTGATGTCAGAATTGAACTCTGAACTCTTAATAACCCCAGTCTAACCCGTTACGCCACTGTACGGATGTAATTCCTGTTGCAGGGAGGGCAGCTTATAAAACAACTGCAAAGAGAATTCGCAAAGGAGACGGAAAAACTAGGAGAGGAGCTTAGAGAATTTTGGAAAGGACGGAAAAGTTAATACGGAGGACTGATCTCATTCTACTCAAAGACTATTGTCATTAGAGACTTCATTAACAATCTGAGAAAGTAACGATGCTTGGACAAGAAATGAGGATATAATTTTCCTTAAAATATCTCTGCTATTTTCGAAAGAAAATTAATCAGAGAGATAACGCTACTACACTCAAGAGATGCGCGATACACGAGATTGGTTACGTCCGCTATGTCATGTTCTCCGATCGGGACTACGGACATTTATGCGATCGGATGCTGTCCGAATGGACATTAAGCGGCACACACATGTACAGAGGAGATGTCGGGGTAAGTTTTTTACACAGAGAGTGGTGAGTGAGTGGACTGGGCTGCCAGCGACGGTGGTGGAGGCCGAAACGATGGGGTCTTTTAAGAGACTCCTGGATGGCTACATGGAGCTTAGAAAAATAGAGGGCTATGGGTAAAGCTTAGGTAGCTCTAAGGTAGGGAAATGTTCAGCACAGCTTTGTGGGCCAAAGGGCCTGTATTGTGCTGTATGTTTTCCATGTTTCTGTATTAAACCTATTTATTCATCTATCTATCTACTTACCTGTCTGCTTGTTTATTTATTCATTTAGGGATACAGCTCAGAATAGGCCCTTCTGGCCCTTTGAGGTGTGCCACTCCAGCAACCCCCAAATAGCCCGGTTTAACCCTAATTAGTCACAGGACAATTCACAATGACCAATTAACCAGTACGTCTTTAGCCTGTGGGAGCAAACCGGAGCACCTGGAGGAAACCCACACATTCCATAGGGGAGTTGTACAGAGACTCCCTACGGTGGACGCTGGAATTGAACCCCGAACTCCCTCGCTCCGAGCTGTGATTTCATTGTGCTAATCGCTATGCTAATATGGTGCTGTATTTCATATTGAACTTAATAAAGAATGTTCATTTCAGTAAGGTCAAAGTGATGTGTCATCCCCACACCACCAGGTTCAGGAACAGTTATTACCCCTCAACCATCAGGCTCCTGAACCAGTGTGGATAACTTCACTCACCTCAACTCTGAACTGAGCCTAGGGTCCCACACCACCAGGTTCAGGAACAGTTATTACCCTACAACCATCAGGCTCCTGAACCGGTGTGGATAACTTCACTCACCTCAACTCTGAACTGAGCCTAGGGTCCCACACCACCAGGTTCAGGAACAGTTATTACCCTACAACCATCAGACTCCTGAACCAGTGTGGATAACTTCAGTCACCTCAACTCTGAACTGAGCCCTGGGTCCCACACCACCAGTTTCAGGAACAGTTATTACCCTACAACCATCAGGCTCCTGAACCAGTGTGGATAACTTCACTCACCTCAACTCTGAACTGAGCCTAGGGTCCCACACCACCAGGTTCAGGAACAGTTATTACCCTACAACCATCAGGCTCCTGAACCAGTGTGGATAACTTCACTCACCTCAACTCTGAACTGGTTCCACAACCTACAGACTTACTTTCAAGGACTCTCCAGCTCATTTTTCGTTATTATTTCTTAGCTATTGTTGGAATCGCTTTTTAAAAAAATACTTTTTATAAGATATTAGATGAATTAAGGCAGGACTAAAGCCATAGTATAATTATAATTTCTACTTTTTTTAAACAAACTCATGTATTTCTCCCAGTCTATGGCGGTTCATCCACACTAACTGGCAGAAAGCGGTATAGCAGTTAAACTAACAGTTTATCACCTTTCTTAGTTTTCACTGGCTAAGTATTAGCACATTCCCCATATGATGTAATTGTGCAACCATTGATTGGTTTATCTTATCTGAAGAATTTCTCTTTACTTGATTACGAAGGCAATGGATTTATCGGAGGTGCTTTCGTTTTTTTCTGTTAACCTTCTCCATCTTTGTTTTTCATTGAATCTGCTTCTCGGCTCTTCACTTAGTTTCAAAACCCTGTATCTTTGCTTAAACTTTAAAGTAAACGATTGTTAAGAATTAATACTCCTTGCATTTCTTGACTCCCAGCACAACCCTAAGAATCAGAAAAATAACAAAGATCCAACACGATTTATCTATAATTATTTTGTTTTACTTTTTGTATTTTCACAATTTGTTATTGTTTGCACACTGCTGTTTGCCAGCCTTCGTTTTTGTACAGTTTTTCATAAAATTCTATCTTTACTGTGAATGCCTGCAAGATCTCAAGCTAGTCTGTGGTAATGTGGATGTACTTTAATAATAAATTTACTTTGAACTTCTGAGAAGAGAGCATGTCTGGGTGGGTGGGGCTTTGATTGTGTTAAGAGTATTAACGGACTAAGATCCAACCCTGTCTGTCTGACACCAAACTTCAAAACTGCTAGATTATCAGAGATTTACTGTCCTGACGAATCCAGTCTGGGGAAGATGGAGCCAGCAAACAATGTGACCAACAGTGACGTCCATCGGACAGTTTATGAAACACTTCCTGACACTTCTTCTTCTGTCAAATGTGATTCTGCTACTAAGCTGCGTGCGATTGGAACCTGTGATTTACACTTTAATGGTGTGTTCTGTGGCCAATTGAATGATCTGCT